>NC_056741.1:1825393336-1825403336 GCF_019279795.1 Protopterus annectens
GAAATTTTAAATTTAAGGAAAGGAATACTATTAGATATCTGATTAATAAATGAATGAAGATTGTTATCAGTACCCCTCCATACAAAAAACATGTTGTCAATGTATCTTCTATAAAGGTATACCTGATTAAAATCTGGTAGGGATACCAAAAAATTAATTTCCCACCAAGCTAGTACCAAATTAGCATATGCTGGTGCTAATTTAGCTCCCATAGCAACACCTTTAGTCTGATGAAATATCTTGTCTGTGAAATAAAATAAATTGTTAGTTAAAACTAAAGAAGTTAAAGTACTGATGGTATCAATTCTATCTGAAAAAAGATTAGTACACTTATTAAGATAGTTGCTTAGATAAGAAATACCTATGTCATGAGGAATATTAGTGTATAAAGATGCAATATCCAAGGTAACCAGAATAATGTCAGACCAAGGGGGTGGATTTGCATGTAACAAATTTAAGAAATCCCAGGAGTCTCTTAGGAAAAAAGGGGAATTCTGTACAATTGGATTTAAAATTAAAGCTATATATTCAGCTATACCCTCAGTTTTTGTTTTTTTATTAGACACAATATGTCTAAAAAGGGGGTTAACAAGATCTTTATGGATCTTAGGGATCCCAATAATTTTTCCAAGGTATGGATTGGTGACATTCATAAAGGAAACTTCCATTTCTGAAATTAAATTGGTTGTCATGTAAATCTGTAATGGTATTGTCAATGGTTAAAAAGGCATTTTCAACATCAGACATAGAAGCAGGGGAGTAAAATTCACTGTTGGTTAGATCTTTTAATAAGGTCTGAGTATATCTATTCTGTTCCATTAAAACTATACCAGAGCCCTTCTCAGCTCTCATTATTCTTAGGGATTTATAATTAACTAAAGTATTTAAAGAAGACAATTGAGAATTAGAGAGATTAAACCATTTGTGTGTATCTTTAACAGTCAACAGGTGACGTAAGTCTTTCTCACATAGTTTTAAAAAATCTGTGAAGTATTATATAAATGGGGATTATAAAGGCTTTTTCTGATCGGTAGTTTCAGTATAGAATCAGTATGGTCATTGCTAATATCATCATCATCAGCAACATCATCATTAACAGTATTTTTAAGATGTAATAATTTAAGGTTCAACTTTCTAACATATAGCCTAAGATCTAATAGAAGGGAAGAAATGTCTGCAAGACTAGCAGGAATGAAAGAGAACCTCAATTTTAGAAGACTAACGCAACTATCATCAAGGTTCTTATCAGTTAAATTAAACACTTCGGTGTTTGAATAGCAAAATATGCCAGAATTGGGAAACAAGTCAGCATTCGAAGTAGATGTATCTGAAATGTTCAATGATTCTGCGTTCTTCTTCGTCTTCCTCGAGGAAAATTTCTCCCTAAATGAGACCCTGATCTTAGGGAGAGGCCTCGAGCAGGAAGATGTAGTGTGGAATCCTGAAGAAACTGGATTTCTCTGTGATCCATGGCTTGACTTAGATCTCTGTCTGAATTGTGTAGATTTCTCCTGTTTTCTGGTGATGATCTAGAAAGGAGGTAGTACTTGACTCCTTTTGGATAAAAATGTAGAGCCATTATTTTGGTTAAGTTCAATGGAGGTGATAGGAGACACAATGGTGTGAGAATGTTGTATAGGGTTGCTAACTGTAGTGCTTAGTAAGGGGATAGTGTTAGTGGGGGCAGACATGTTGCTAGAACATGTAGGAATAGAGATACATTTATTAATAATAGGAACAGCTTGAGTGACTGTGGTGATAGGAGCTATTAAAGGAATGTGAGAGGGAGTATAAGGAATGTTAGTAGTAGTATTCTGACCAATTAAAATATTATGGGAAACATCAAATGAAGAAGAAGCCAGAGCTTGTGGAGGAGAAGCTGTAAAAGGTGAAGTTTCAGATGAGTAAACAGGGTTTTTGTGGGAGAAATCAGGAGGGACTGAATTGGGATTGTTGTAGGAATTGTGATTAAAATCAGAAAAACCTACTGGAGTGTGAAAGGTAGAATTAGTCTTTTTTATATTGAACCCAGTAGAATAATTATTATTACTGGAGTTTCTATGACTAAATCTATATTTACCTTCAGATCGTAATGGGGTAAGCTCTGTTTTGCATATACTGCAACAAGTCCCTTCTCAACTTCTGCTGCTTTTTATGTATTAAAGAGGCAACATGTCTGTTTACTCTGGGCTGAATCCCATTATAAATATGTAATAATATGTTAAATTCAGGGTGGTTAATTATTTCAGAGTGTAAATTATGAATATCTTGACTAATGTTTATAAGCTTAAGCTGATTATGTTCCATCAGGGAAAGTAAAACAATTAAGCCAGTGGTGTTAAAAGAGCTACAAGCTCCTTATATATAAAGGAATCACTAGAAATATTATTGGGAAACTTGGTAATGCGTATTCCTAAAGGGACTATATCTTTGCTAAGGCAACAAGATAAATAAAAGTTATCATATTGTAGGTTCTTAAAAGAAATAAACAGTCTTTTTAGTTTGAAAATGTTTTGCTTTAAAAATCTGATAGATGAGGACTGTCTGTTAAATGAGACATCATTGAAGTTAGTGTCCAAGTGGGTTTCTGAAAAAGGATTAGGTTGATGTCCTTCAAGAATGCAACTGCAGTCCTTACATATGGGTTGTCCTGCCTCAGGCAGCCCTTCGGTCGGCCGGATTCCAAAGTCTGGGTCTGGCGTCGGCTGATGTCGCCTCCTCCCTGACGTCAGAGCGGCTGGGGTATAAAAGCATCAGCCGACGCCATCTTCCCCAGTCTTTCTTGCCGCGTGGTGCCCGAAGCAGAAGCAGTTCGCAAGTGCCGGTCAGCCAGCTCCTGTGTTTTCAGATCCGAAGTCATCAAAAAGCTAAGTACCCCGTTGGGGAACCTTTTCTTGCCTCAGCCGATGTCAGATAAAACTGCAAAAGTTAATAATTGCTTGTCTTGTGGTAAACAAATACCTAATAAGGACTTCCATTCTTACTGCCTTCCCTGCCTTGGCCCAGACCACGACGTCTCGGCCGCTGCTTGCTTTAATAAGCGCACACTTAGGCGCCGGGCAGAATTTGCTGAAGACTTTTTTGGGGAAAATTACTCCTATATCATGCCGTCGGAACAACCGACAGCACATATTTCCAAAAAACGGGAGGACCGGGACCTAAATTCGTGGCCCGCGACTTCCACCGACACCACGCTAAAGCCTACCGCGAGTGCATTGGTCTCTTTGGAGGCAGTAATTCTACCGCTCCAGGCCGACAACACCGCTTTACCGCACACTTCGGTCCCGGAGGCTACCCCGGTGCCGGTTGTTGATTTTCCTCCTGAAACCGAAGCCCAAGATTTGCCTGACACCATACCAGTGGACAAAGTTACTCCAGCACGTGGGGCAGCTAGGCCTCCTGTGTCTATGTCTATCAAGGCCTACACACGTGCTAAGGCTGCCAGCCAGGCTAAGTCGCACCCTCCTAAATCTTTTTCACAGGGTCCCACTTCTGATAAACAGATCATGACTTTAGCTGCAGATCTAATTTCTTTAATTAGGGGCTCTCAGGCTCATCCAGACAGAGGTTCTCAGCCGCCTTCAAGCAAAAGGCCTAGGGTTGAGCAGGCAAATACCCTTTCCTCAGATGAAGCCTCTGGTGAGTCAGGCCTTTCAGACTCCCAGGAAGAATCCTTCCCGGCCTACGAGGATTCTGATGCTGATGAATCCATTCCCTCTGCCTCTCCTCCTGAGGATATTTCATTCAGGGAAATTCTCCATTCCATGAGAGAGCATTTTCAGTGGCAGGGCCAGGATTTCTCCGACTCCAGGAAAAGGCTTCGGACCTTCCTTAAGTTACCCCAGCACAGGCCTTTAGCTATACCCCCAGTGTTAGATGTATTGGATGATGTGTTCGCAGACTCCAGTACTTCTCCTGATTCTCTCCCTCCTGCTCCTGTCAAGCCAGACAGATATTACAGGGTTCCTGAAACTCATAAACATCTCTTTAAGGCCCACTCTGTTGATCTAGAAACTATTTCTCAGGGGCCCAAAGGAGTGGCCACTTCCGCGGCCAAAAATCCTTTGCCCGCAGACAGGGAATCTAGGTCCCTGGAGAGGTGGGGTAAAAAAGTTTATACCTCATTCACCCTTGCCATGAGGGCACTTAACTGCCTTTTTCATATGTTTCAGTATCAGGATTTTTTGATGGATGATTTGCAGAAAAAGTTAACCTCTCCTGAGCCTTTAGATAGAAAGGCCTTGCAGGATTTGGTTCATAATACTCAGCAGGTTAGCAATCATTTTCTTCAGTGTGGTTATGATGCATTGGAAGCTTCATGTAGGGCAGCTATGACAGGGAACGTCATACGTAGACATGCTTGGTTGAAAGAACAGACATTACCAGATCGTGTTAAAGTAAAGCTTCTAGATGCACTTCTGGAAAAAGACAAGCTATTTGGTGCTAACGCACAGGGTGTGTTGAAATCAATTGAGGAGAAGGCTAAATCAGTACAAACAGTCAAAGATTTCCTCCAGGTTCAGCCACCAAGGTTCAGTAGGAATTGGCCTTCGAAGAATTGGTCCTTTCCAGACACTGACAAGTTCCAAAGGGGAAAAAACGGGTGTGCTCGAGGTAGAGGGCAATACCGAGGCTCCTACAGGGGCCGCCAATGGCAACCAACTAATCAGAGAAGTGGCGCAGGGACTTTTACTGCTCCGCAGGGACAATCACAATGACTTGACTTTGACACCGCCGACCAAGGCTCAGAGAGAAGCACCTTTAGGCGGAAAATT
This sequence comes from Protopterus annectens, assembly GCF_019279795.1. Lineage (NCBI taxonomy): Eukaryota > Metazoa > Chordata > Ceratodontiformes > Protopteridae > Protopterus > Protopterus annectens. The sequence continues at coordinate 1,825,398,112 of NC_056741.1, forward strand.
ATCTATATTTTCAAAAAATCGGCACGTTTTTACAAAGGACAAATGGATTTTGGACATAATAGACAAGGGTTACAGGTTCCACTTCCATACCTTACCAACAAGACAAGGCATGCCAAACCTGCCATAAAATCAAAGGGCAGAGGCACTCATACAAGTTTCAAAGCTACTACAGATCAAAGCAATAGAAAAGGTTCCTCCTCAGGAGCAAGGCCAGGGATTCTACTCAAGACTGTTCCTTGTTCCAAGAAAAGAAAACAATGGAGGCCTATACTGGACTTGTCCACTCTAAACACTTTTCTCATTGTGCCAAAATTCAAAATGCTGACGTTACAGCAACTTCTTCCCATGCTGGGCAAGGGGTCTTGGCTGGTTACTGTGGACCTCAAGGAGGCATACCTGCATGTCCCAATCAGACACAGCTGCAGAAGATACCTCAGATTTCTTGCAGGGTCAGAACATTATCAATTCTCAGCATTGCCTTTTGGCTTATCTACTGCGCCCAGAGTATTCACGAAATGCCTGGCATCAGTAATTGCACATTGCAGACTTCAGGGGATACAAATATAGCCTTACCTGGACGACTGCCTTATACAAGCGGACAGCAAGCAAGCCTTGATAAGACACTTGGACTATGTCATTCACTTACTACAGGCTTTGGATACACAGTCAACATTCAAAAATCAAGACTACTGCCATCCCAACAAATAATTTTTCTAGGAGCCAAACTGACACAAACTCACAAATGGCTTTCCTCACAGAAGATAAACAAGAACAATTACCAGATTACTTCAAAAGCCTAGCAAAGCACACCCAGATGACTGCAAGGAAAATCCTGCAGGCCCTGGGTTTCATGGCATCTTGCATTCTTCTGATTCCACTGGCAAGACTACACATGAGAAAACTACAATGGTACCTAAAAAGTTTATGGTCTCAGCACAGCCACAACTTGGAAGCAATTATTCCACTCATTCCATGTCTACAAAAGGAATGTTTGTGGTGGGCACAAGCAAGCCAGCTAAACAAAGGCATGTCTTTCAACAAACCTCAAGCAAGCCAAACCATTACATCAGACGCCTCAGATCATGGATGGGGGGGCACACATGGAGGGCAGATGCATTCAAGGGCAATGGACACCCCGAGAATTGCATCTGCACATCAATCAAAAAGAGATGTTGGCAGTGATTCATGCAATCGAGGCCTTCGGAAAATTTCTTCAGCAAGGCCATCTGCTAATAAAGACAGACAACACCACTGTTACGTGGTACATAAACAAGCAAGGAGGTACCCATTCTTACCCCCTCTGCAGACTAACAATGACTCTTTGGGAAAAGTCCCTGAAACTGAACATACAGTTGCAATCCCAGTTTGTCCCAGGCAAGGACAATGTTCTGGCAGACAGTCTAAGCAGAAACATTATGGACCCGCACGAATGGATGTTGCATCCAGACATTTTTTCACAAATAACTCATGCATGGGGAAGGCCGTACATAGATCTATTTGCCTCACACCTCAATCATCATCTGAAGAAGTTCTGCTCAAGGACACACCATCCTCAAGCCTGGAGAATGGATGCTCTCTCCTTCAGCTGGAATTCTCTAACAATCTATGCATTTCCACCTCTACCATTAATGACCAAGGTATTACTGAAAATCAAAGCAGAACAACCGAAAGGCATTTTGATAGCTCCAGACTGGCCAAGACAGCACTGGTATCCATTACTAAGGAGCATAACTCGCACCAAGCCATGGCACCTGCCTCAATGGCCTCTGCTTATAACTCAGCACAATTACAGGACTGTTCATCCCAACCTGCAAACATTGCAACTGACAGCTTGGAGAGTTCCATGACTTCTCCCCATATCTCTCTCCAAAAAAGTTCAAGACATCTTACTGGAAGCACGCAGACCTTCCACCAGAAACACTTATTCAGCCAAATGGAAGAGATTCAACATCTAGAATGCCAGCAAGGGTCAGGATGCATCAGTAATGAGCATCCCACAGATACTAGAATACTTGGCAGAAATGCTTCACAATGGCCTTTCATATTCTTCCATAAAAATACACGCTTCAGCAATTTCAGCAAAATACAACTGTGATCCACCTGTGTTTTTACATCCTTTGCTAAGACAGTTTGTAAGAGGGATAAAGAATATTAAACCTCCAAGAAGACCACCAGTGCCTGCATGGGACATCAACTTCGTCTTGGAAAAATTAACTCTTCCTCCTTTTGAGCCAGCAGCATCTTCAGAATTGCAATTTCTCCCCTGGAAAACAGTTTTCCTGTTGGCAATTACTTCAGCAAGAAGAGTTTCGGAAATACAGGCCCTCATGGCAGTACCTCCATTTCTCATTTTCCATCAGGACAGAGTCTCTCTAAGAACTAATCCTTCATTCATGCCAAAAGTGATATCCAGGGTTTCTCTAAATCAAGCAGTTCACCTGCCTACTTTCTTTCCCAATCCTCAAAATAAAGGAGAAAAGCTGCTGCACACTTTGGACATACACAGGCAATTGCGCTACTACTTGGACAGAACAAAGGCCAACAGAAAGTCTGACCAGTTATTTGTAGCTTACGCTGCTGGAGTACAAGGAAAGGCAATTTCCAAACAAACAATTTCAAAATGGATTGGAAACTGCATCAGATTCTGCTACTCTTTCCATGGAAAAGGTGTGCCAGCCAATATCAGGCCACACTCCACCAGAGCGACAGCCACCTCCACAGCTTTTCTAAGAGGGGTGGCTACAAAGGACATTCCAGAAGCTGCTACATGGAGCTCCGTGCATACATTTTCCAAACATTACAACCTGCCTTTATATTCCAGATCCCGAGCAGGCTTTGCTTCTGCAGTCCTGCAGGGCATTTTAGCTACACCATCCTTATCTTAGATCTTACCACCCCCAGCTTGGCTATGGTATTCAACCCATATGTAAGGACTGCAGTTGCATTCTTGAAGGACATAGTACAATTTTGTACCTACCATAAATGTAGATGTTCGATAGATATGCAGCTGCAGTCAGGTTTTCCCTCCCTCCTACCCCTCTGTAATTCTCTTTTTAGGGTCCACTCCCCCCTTTTCATATTAGCTGGGGATATCTGTTATGGTGTATATGTTTATTACTGTTTTGCATGTCTGGAATTTTTTTTTTATCCATTCACTAAATTTAGCCTTCCTTGGAGGGCACCTGGCATCTGGGGCAAGAAACACTGAAGAAGATGGCGTCGGCTGATGCTTTTATACCCCAGCCGCTCTGACGTTGGGGAGGAGGCGACATCAGCCGACGCCGGACCCAGACTTTGGAATCCGGCCGACCGAAGGGCTGCCTGAGGCAGGACAACCCATATGTAAGGACTGCAGTTGCATATCTATCAGACATCTACATTTATGGTAGGTACAAAACTGTACTTTTGTTGTCATTAATAAAAGATAAAAGATCTTCAGCAGCAATGGGAAGTGAATGTGTGGGTTGCTGCGAAGTACAGATCAATGGAACATTGGAGCGGGAAATATTTGTAGTTGAGCTCTGTGTGTGTGTCTTATCTGAAACACTAGTAGAGTTGATTGTAGTTTTCTGCTGGGAGCCGTTAAACGGGGAGTTGTCAGTTGTAGAGCTATGTGAGTGTATCCGATCTGATACACTAGAAGTGTGGATCGTCATTTTGTGCTGTTCATTAGACTGAATTAATGTAGAATTAGAGTTTGCAGTTAAACCACTGATCTGAAGTAGTTAACTTCATTTGTCCATCAACCTGTGGGTATCGGATCCATATCGGATCCGAGCCGGCAGCTTCAAACAGCTAAGCTCCTCCCCCTTACCCATAATCCACTGATAATCCTTCCTGCCCCCAGATCTCATTTGCCGCGTCTCAGTCAGCAGCTTGATCGAGCTTCCAGGCATGGGTAGAACGTATTTTGTGAGAAAAATCTTCCTTTTTCTTCTAACTGTTTAAAAAATATTTGTGTGTGTGTTACTCTAGTCTGTTCATATTATTAGTAACCTTTTGTAGTTAAACTTAACTGTATCTAGTTAGTTTGTCCTCCCCCTGTGTGTGTGTGAAGGCATGTTTGTGTTGGGCCTAGTGTTTAAATTTTTTTCTAAGTATGTCTGAGGCCCCTAAAGCCTTCTTTTCTAAATGCACCGAGTGTGGCCATAAGCTGTCTCCAGCAGATGGCCACACTCTGTGTGTTATTTGCTTTGGGGTTGACCACCTCTCCTCAGGCTGCACTATTTGTGCAGCCTTCAACCCCAGGGCTTTGAGGGACAGGAGGTCGAATGTGGTCTTGGCAGGACTGTTGCCCCCAGATCAAACTTCATCCTCCTCTCCCTCTGTGGTACCTGCCACGGCCGCGGCAGTTCCACCCCCCCCATCCCTGCTCCCCTGGCCGGGACTCACCCTCCCACCGCAGGCCAGGAGGAGAGGGAAGCTAGGAGAGAGCACAGAAAAGAGAAACACCACAAGCGGCGGGCTGAGTCTTCCTCCTCGGCCCCGCCGGCCAAGCAAGCGGCTTCTCCTAAGGCCTTCGGGCGTTCTCCTTCCCGGTTCCATTCACCCCGTTTTTCTCCGGAGCCAGAGGAGGAGGAGACATGGTCGCCTTTGAGGTCATCGAGGCGGCACTCCCGTCCTGCCTCAGTGGCCTCTTTAAGGTCCACTAGAAGCTTATCCGATGCAGACATGGACCGGATGATGCGTAGGTTCCTCCAGGCCCAGCTGCAGATGGGAGTGCTCCTGCCTCCCTCCCCTCTGGGGGGGGGGAGTTCGACCCCCTTTTTCACCCCGATAGCTCCTTCTCTGACCCACTTCCGGGGTTCAGAGCCTTCAGAGCCAAGTAGTGTTGGAGCCGGGGGAGTGTCAGCTCCGATAGTACCTCGTACTTCGGCGCCGACAGCACCCTCAAGTTTGTCAGGTCCCTTTTCCGATCCGAGCTCTCAGAGCTGAGAGGAGCTGAGCTTCAGATCCGGTCAGTGTGCCTTTGGCTCCGTCTCAGTCAGAGCATACCTGCCCTTCGGATCCGACTGCTTCAGCACCGGCTCAGATCCACACAATGGATCTGAGGGGACTTCTCTCGGATCCCAGGGAGAGCAGCTCCCCTTCGGCGTTTGATGTTGTGGAGAGGGTTCTATCGAGGAATTCGAGGCCCCAGGCTTCTGCTACAGCTCCTCCCTGCACTCCTTCTCAGACGGGCTTACCTTCCATCACCCGGCCCCAGGGATAGACTGCGCCTACGT
>NC_056741.1:1825408336-1825458336 GCF_019279795.1 Protopterus annectens
CAGTGAGGCGCTTTTGCAGCCCCTGTCGTCCACCACTTATGAACCGATGGCCGATACGGACTCCCATGGGGAGCCATCAAGGCCTTCTATTTTATCTGCTGCAGGACCTTCGGACGTCGCTCCCTCGGATGGGTCCGGAACCACTGTGCAGGTACCGGCTTCTGAGGGGGTATTCAGGCCTACTCACATCACTATTTCAAAGGCAAAGGCAAAGACAAAGACTCCTGTTAAGTCCAAAGCTCCTGCTCATGCTACTTCTGAATCTACTCCCCGGACACAGAAGCAATTGTTAAGGATGGCTGAAGATTTGCTTACTATGATTAGGGGTTCTCACCCCCCCCCCTGAGAAAAGGCCTCGACAGGATGTTCCTATGGATTCCTCTGACCAGGCTTCTATATCTTCTGTCTCTTCCTCTGATCAGGAATATTCTTTTCCTCCTTATGAGGATTCGGATGCTGAGGACTCCTTGCCCTCTGCCTCTCGCCTGAAGATTTTTCTTTTGGGGAAACCTTACATGAGATGAGGGAACATTTTCATTGGGAAGGTCAGGATTATTCTGCTTCCAAGAAGAGGCTTAGAGAATTCCTTCTTCTTCCTCAACATAGGCCTTTGGCTATCCCTCCTGTTCTTGACATTGTGGATGATGCTTTTTCCGAGGCTAATTTGAATCCTGACTCCATGCCTCCTGCTCCCTCTAAGCCTGATAGGTTTTATAGGGTTCCTGAGTCTCATTTGTTCTTGTTTAAGAATCTTTCTGCAGATCCTGAAACTATATCTCAGGGCTCTAAGGCTGCTAAAGTTGCTACTTCTAAGAATCCTATTTCCTCTGAGAAGGAGTCTCGTGCCTTAGACAGGTGGGGTAAAAAGGTATATACTTCTGCTACCCTCTCTGTTAGGGCTTTAAATTGCCAGTTTCATATGTTTAAGTATCAGCAATTTCTTTTGTCTGTTTTAAAGCAAAAGCTTGCCTCTCTTCCTGCATGTGCAGAAGATAAGGAATTACAGGATGTATTGCATGCAACTGAACAACTGAACAAACATAGCTTGCATTGTGGTTTTGATGCTTTGGATGCTTCTTGCAGGGCCGCAGCCTCTGGTACTGTTATCAGGAGACATGCTTGGCTTCGTGAGCAAAGTTTACCTGAATAGGTTAAGGCTAAATTATTAGATGCCCCTGTTCAGCATGATGTTCTTTTTGGATCTAAGGCTGAGGAGGTTATTAAAAAGATGGAAGAAAAGGCAAAATCTATGCAAACTGTGAAAGATTTCTTGCAAGTTCAGCCTCCTAGATTTTCCAGGAATTGGCCCTCCAAAAATTGGTCCTTTCCCACGTCTGACAGGCCTCAAAGGGGAAGATATAGATGCTCCAGAGGTCGTGGCCAAGCTCAGGCCTCCTACAGATCGAGACAATGGACTGCTTCTTCACCTAGAAGGGGAGAAGACAGATCCCAATCTCAAAGGAAGCAAACTCAATGACTCTCTCGGTTGTGCTACAGGACCTCTTTACCTGGATGCCCCTCTCGGAGGAAAACTTTCTCTTTTTTACAGAAATTGGACTCATATTACCCAGGACAAATGGGTATTGGACGTGATTTTAAAAGGCTACAAATTCCACTTTCATACCTTGCCAAGGGCTTTCGGTTGGCCAGATAATGGTCAGAGGCCTTAAATCAAGTGGATGCTCTTCTGGCCATGAGAGCCATAGAGCCTGTTCCACTCTCAGAGATGGGAAAAGGTTTTTATTCAAGACTGTTTCTGGTTCCAAGAAAGCAAAGCTCATGGAGACCTATTCTGGACCTTTCTGTGTTAAACACCTTTTTGTAAATTCCAAAATTCAGGATGCTTACTCTGCAGCAGCTGATTCCAATGCTCTCTCAGGACGCCTGGATGGTGACATTGGATCTAAAGGAAGCTTATTTACACATTCCCATCAGGCAGGAACGCAGGAAATTCCTCAGGTTCAAGGCAGGTTCGAGACACTTTCAATTCTCTGTACTGCCCTTTGGTTTATCTACTGCGCCCCGAGTCTTTACCAAGTGCCTGGCACCAGTAGTGGCTTATTGCAGACTCCAGGGGATTCAGATTTACCCCTATTTGGATGATTGTCTTATTCAGGCAGACAGCAAGGATCTTTTACTTCAACATCTGGATTTTGTTCAACGTCTTCTCCTCCTACTGGGATTTTCAGTGAACACAAAAAAGTCACATTTGATCCCTTCTCAACAAATGGTATTTCTGGGAGCCCTCTTAGATACAACCTTACAAAGGGCCTTCCTCACTACAGAAAAACAAATACAGCTGGCTTCAATTTTCAAGACTTTGCAACTCTACCTCAGCTCACTGCAAGGAAATTCCTGCAGGCACTGGGCTACATGGCTTCCTGCATATGAGAAAGCTTCAATGGTATCTGAAAAGTGTATGGTCGCAGCATTACCACGATCTGGACACTCTGATTCCTCTGATCCCCTGCCTCCAGAAGGAGTTCCTTTGGTGGTCCAGGGTGTGTGCGTTAAACGAAGGAAAGCCTTTCCGTCTTCCTCATCCTTCTCAAATCATAACCACGGACGCCTCGGATTATGCTTGGGGAGCACATTTTCTAGGCATTTGCCAGCAGGGAACCTGGACAAAGGATCATCTTCACTGGCACATCAATCTGAAGGAAATGTTGGCAGTTCAAAATGCTCTTCTAGCCTTCAAGAACCTTTTGCATCCAGGACCTCTTTTGATTTGCACAGACAACACCACAGTCATGTGGTACATAAACAAGCAGGGGGGTTCTCATTCGTACCCCCTTTGCAGACTAGCTATGGCTTTATGGGACACAGCTCTAAATCTGAATCTACATCTCCAGGCCCAATTCATACCAGGAGAACAGAATCTCTTAGCAGACAGCCTGAGCAGGAACATTTTAGATCCTCACGAATGGATGCTAGACACCAACTTATTCAACAAGATTACTGCAGTTTGGGGATGCCCCCAGATAGATCTGTTTGCATCCCATCTCAATCATCAGCTGCCTCTCTTTTGCACCAGGTCATTCCACAAAACAGCTTGGAAAGTGGATGCCCTGTCCTTCAGCTGGAGAAACCTTTCGGGATATGCCTTCCCTCCTCTTCCTCTTCTTCCTCGGATTTTACTAAAGATAAAACAGGACAAGCCCAAGTTCCTCATCTTGATTGCTCCAAATTGGCCTCGACAGTTTTGGTATCCAACTTTAAAGCACCTGTTCTTGGAACCTCCGTGGATTCTCCCTCTGAACCCTTCTCTTCTGTCCCAGCATCAGGGTCAGTTGCTACATTCCAATCTCAAGACCCTTTGTCTGGCAGCTTGGCTTTTCAAAGGTATTTGATCTCTTCTAGTCTTCCCAAACAAGTTTTGGATGTTCTTTTGGAAGCTAGATGACCTAGCACTAGGAAATCCTATGCCTCTAAATTGAAGAGATTTTGCATTTGGATGCAGGACTGAGGCTTGGACCCACTGGTACCTGATCTCTCTTCTATTTTGCTTTACCTTTCGGATCTTTTGTCTAATGGACTTTCCTTTTCTTCCATTAAGATTCATGCTTCTGCTATTTCTGCTCATTTCAATACTGATCCCCCTGTTTTTTCTCATCCTTTGGTGAGACAATTCTTGAGAGGGGCTAAGAATTTAAGGCCTCCCAGAACCCCTCCTGTTCCTGCTTGGGATCTTAATTATGTTTTAGAAAAACTTACTTTGCCTCCTTTTGAGCCTGCTGCATCTTCAGATATTAAGTTTTTATCTTGGAAGACAGTTCTTTTGTTAGCTTTGACTTCTGCCAGAAGGGTCTCAGAGTTGCACACTCTCATGGCTGTGGAACCATACCTTATTTTCCACCAGGACAGAGTATCCTTGAGGACCAATCCTACTTTCATGCCTAAGGTGATTTCGAAAGTGGCTTTGAATCAAACAATTCACCTTCCTACCTTCTTTCCTAATCCTCAGAATAAAGGGGAAAGGATTTTGCATTCCTTGGACGTGCACAGACAGTTATGATTTTATTTGGACAAGACTAAAGAGTTCAGAAAATCTAACCAATTGTTTGTTTCTTTTGCCTCCAGTTCTCTTGGAAAGGCTATTTCCAAACAAACTATTTCCAAATGGATTTCTTATGGAATAAGATTTTGTTACACTCATCATGGGAAACAATTTCCAGGTACTGTGAGAAGTCATTCTACTAGAGCAGCTGCTACTTCTACAGCTTTTCTCAGGGGAGTTCCTACCAAGGATATCTTGGAAGCTGCCACTTGGAGTTCTGTGCATACTTTTTCGAAGCACTACAATCTCCCTTTGTATTCTAAGACCAGGGAAGGCTTTGCCTCTGCTGTTTTGCAGGGTCTTCTTGCTGCCCCTTCTTCTGTCTAAACCTCCCGCTTTTTCACTGCTTTGGGATTCCACCCTACAGTTATGACTGCAACAGTGAAACACGATGAACATAGTACAGTTGTGTACACCTACCATAAATGTAGATGTTCGAGTGTCTTCACTGTTGCAGTCGGTGTTTCCCTCCCTCCTATCCCCTCTTTTTCTCATTTTTGTGGTGTATTTGTGTTTCCTAGTGGGATTCATTTATGATTTATTAGGGACTTCTGACATCTAGGGCAAGAAAGGCTGGAGAAGATGGCATCGGCTGAGGGCAATGTACCAGAGCGTACTGACGTCAGGGTAACCTACCATAAATGTAGATGTTCGAGTGTCTTCACTGTTGCAGTCGGTGTTTCCCTCCCTCCTATCCCCTCTTTTTCTCTTTTTTGTGGTGTATTTGTGTTTCCTAGTGGGATTCATTTATGATTTATTAGGGACTTCTGACATCTAGGGCAAGAAAGGCTGGAGAAGATGGTGTCGGCTGAGGGCTATGTACCAGAGCGTACTGACGTCAGGGTACTGGCTTGTACAGCCGACGCCGGACCCAGACTTTGGGATTCTGGCCGACCTCGGGCTGCCTGCCGGCAGGAGCACCCTACAGTTATGACTGCAACAGTGAAGACACTCGAACATCTACATTTATGGTAGGTGTACACAACTGTACTTTGCAGGTGTTTAGTGAGGTACATGCCAAATGGGGCATTATACTCTATGATTGGTCTAATGAGAAAAGAGTAGAGAGAGACATGATGACCTCTTTCTTCCTGGATGCAAAACCCTTGGTAATGAGATGTGCCACGAAGAAAGATTTTCTAGTGGCAATGTGGTGGTCGAAGGAGAGGTTGATGTCAACCTGTGTCCCCATATCTCTTATAATGCCTTCAGTGTTCATTGAGCTGCCATCAATATGGTAATTAGTGGGAACTGAGTTTTTCCCAAAGGGAATGTTGATGCATTTTTTTGCATTAAGTTTAAGGCCATGGTTTCGACATCAGTCATTGGTCTCAGTGAGGCCTTTCTGTAGGATGTCTACATCACTTGGGGAGTTAATAATAGCTCCCATCTTGCAATCGTCAGTGAACTTGGTCAGCTAGAGTCCCTTTGGCCTGGACGTCTGAGAAGTAGATGCCAAACAGGAGAGGACCCAGGACCGATCCCTGTGGGACTCCACTCATGACATGACTCGTCCGCAGTCTTACTTGGAGTCTGCTACTTTCACACTGTGGGTTTTATCTATGAGCCAATTTGCAACCCACCTAGTGATACAAGTGCTGATGCCTAGTTTGGTGAGTCTGTCAATAACTCCTGAGTGGGGAAGGGTTCCTATCACATCATTGAACTTTTACAAGTTTGAACCACATATGGTCGAGACCATATATTCGAATTTGTAAAAGTTCCAGCTTGTGAATGGAAATCTCCATAGGCAGAGGTTTCCATTCACTTCAATGTAGTTCGATCTCGGAGTTGGTATATTAGCAGGGGGTGTGGGGGTGCAGGGGGGGGTTTCCCCCTGCTTGCAACACTTTGTTTTATTGTCCGTTTTTTTTTTTTTTTTTTTTTAAGGTAATCAAAGTTATGTAACTTTGAACTTAATGGTTCAAACCATTAGGTGTTCGAAGTTAAGTAACTTCGACTATGTGATATAGACCCAGTGGGAAATGGTATCAAAGGCCTTGGCCAGATTGAGGTAGGCCGTATGAACTGCCTTTCCCTCATCCAGATCTCTAGTGACTGACTCAAAGAGGTCAACCAGGTTGAGCAGGCATGATCTACCCTTCACAAAACCAAATTGCATTGGATCCAGAGTTTGGAGATTCCCTATATTCTTGTTAATTAGGTCCATGATGATGCACTCCATAGCCTTACATATCAGAATCATCAGGCTAATGGGACGATAATTCCCAGGGTCTTTAGTTACTCCCCCTTTATGGAGAGGGATGACTGTAGCAGTATGCCATTCTCTAAAGACACAGCCTGAGGTAAGGCTGTGATTGAACAGGGCACACAGGTGTGGTGCCAGCTCACTTTATAGTTCATGTAGAACACAGCTAGGGATATTTTCGGGTCCCATGGAAGCTGTATTCTTGGCCTTGGACAATGCAGCTTTAACCTGTGCTGCAGTAATGCTTGGTGCCTGGCATTCTTCTGGTATTGTGATTGGTCCTTTGGGGGGAGAGAGGGGTAAAGTTGGCTAGGTATTGCCGTGGAGATTCTTGATACAACTGTAGAAGGCTTTGTGGTTGTTTTTAGTGAATGCCGCAATTCTGCCTTCATAGCTAGCTTTAGAGGTTTTGATGAGGGATCTCAACTTTTTGTTGAGGCTAATAAGGGAATTTTTCCAGTCTTGGGACTTCACCTTTTTCTGCAACAGTTTCTTCCTTCTTTTGTAGAGTTTGTTAATGGCAGGTGACCACCAGATTGGCTTCTGTTTTTTGGAGGAGAGCGTCTTGGTTCTGTTGGCTATGGCTAGTACCATGCATTTATGTATGTGTTCGTACAGTGCAATGGTATATGATTCGGCAGTCATGCACCTGTTTTCCATTTGCATGGGTGCCTTGAAGTTAGCCACCTCTGTTTTTAGGAGTCCAAAGTCAGCTTTGGAGAAGTTTTTCATGGTGGTTAACTTTGCTGGTGGTATGGGTGAGATGTGGATTTCCATGGTAATTAGTTTGTGGTTGGATCTAACCAGGGAAGAATTGACTATTGGTGTTGTGCAACAGTTGCTCATGTTAGTAATAACCAGGCCAAGGATGTTGCTTCCTCTAGTGGGGGTAAGAATGAGCTGGTCCATCGCATTGGAATAAATAAATTCCAGGAAGCGTTGGGCAAGTGTATTGGTGCATGAGTAGTTTTCTCAGCTGATGGAGGAGTAGTTGAAGTCACCCAGCATGAAAGTGTTGGGTTGGACCTTAATAGTTTCCAGGGTGCTTAGGAATGGGGAATGAGAGTCTTGGGACATGGTTGGGGACTTATAGCAGGCTACGACCTGAATTGCCATCTTACCCACTGTTAGTTGTACCTGAAGTACTTCTGATGCGTTGTGCTGGGCTACTTGACTGGAGGTGTGCATATCCTTTATGAATATGGAGACGGCACTGCCTTTGGAGCTTTGATCCATTTTCTGGGGCCAAAAGGTGTGGAATGAGTTATTGCCTGGTAACGCAGAGGTGCTTTCTGCTGCTTTAAATCAGGCCTCTGTTACAGCACAAATGTTGATATTCTCCATTTTAAGGAGTGTTTCGAGTGAGTGCATCTTGAGATTTAGACTTCTACCGTTGAGTAGCATGACCTTCAGATTGCATTTATTTATAGTTGTTACGGTGGTAATTTGGTCTTTGGAACACCGCCTAAAAAAGGCACTATAGGGGTGGCAAGAACCTTAGCCAGTATCTGGAAACCTAGGGGTGACAGATGCAGGCCATCTCTGGCAAAGCATCGAGGTCTGTCAGTCATGTCATCCGAAGCAGACAGTTACTGGATCCCCTTAGAATGACACCAGAAACCTAGCCAATTGTTGAAGTCCGTCATTTTCTGCTTGTACTGCTGTATCATTCTGGGTGATTGTAAGATGCTGCTCAGGGCTAGGGTAATTCCTGCCTGGGCCACATAATCCGATAGCTCCTCCATGTCTCTTTTCATGTAGTCCAGGAAAGTACTCCTCAGGTCATTCACACTGACATGGACAATGACAGAGTGACCGGAGTGCGTGTGTTATGTGTTGGACCCTGGCACCTGACAGACACCTGACTGTTACCTTCTCCTTATTCAACCTAGTGAATGGGACATCAGTGTGCCTCACTATTGAGTCACCTATGATTAGTGTATTGGGCAAGCTGTTTTGCCTTAGGGGATTTGGTTGAGGGGCACACTGTGTAGGTGAGCTATGTGTGTTGTGATTTGTGCTGTGTTGTGGTGGCCAAGTGCGTTGGAGGTCTCTGCTGTTTGGGAAGGTTTCTATTGAGAGCCTCCGCAAAGGTGGGTGTGTGGTTTGTGTTTTTATGTGAGAGCTGTGATGGTGGGTGTTCTGGAGGGCTATGTGTTTCATGTGGTGTGGTGCAGGTGTTGACCTTCTCCTCTTGACCAGCTATTCCGGTCTTGGCTGAAGAGTGCATGTCTTCCAGTTTGTATATAGAAGTGCATTTATCACAAGTCTGAGTGTTGGGAGGTAAGAGAAGTTGTTTGTGTACATGAGGCAGTTACTACACTGCCTCAGAATGCCCAAATTCACCAGGTTACTAGGAGAAAGCAGAGGGAACTTACATTTAGACATGCCAGAAGGGATGATCATTATTAAGTACTGTAGCTGTTTCCTTATTGGCCATTTAGTGCTGTTAGCACTTGTGTGTGCTGCAATAATTGCTACAAGAAACCAGATGAAGTGCTAGGCGAATAAGCTAGTTAAATGCAAGAGAGAAGAGAACTAGTAAGATCTAAGGGAAAAATTGAAGAGCAGACTTTGTGGCACTGGTAATAGTTTACCCTAGATTAGTGGCACTGCATGGCGTGAAAACCCGTGCAAACACAGGCTTTTAAAGCAGAAAGTTGAAAGGGAGCTAGTAGATAGTCTACGTAGTACTTACTACTCCCACTGATAAGCTGAGAGGCTTCCCACTAACACAGAAAGGTCTGGGAAACTCAGAAACTACAGTAAAGTCCTGAATACAGCAAATCTGTTTCTGGGCTACTCTAGTAACAGGAAAAGCGGTTAAACAAGCTAGGACTTTTTTTTTTTTTTTTTAAATATAACTTGCAAATGAGCAAACTGATTTGAACAAATTAACCAATAAAAAAAGCTCAAAACTGAGCTATGTTCCAGAAGACTTCAATTAGGCAAGTTCTAGCTGCACACTCATGCCACTAGGGTGCAGGGGAACCTTCTCCAAAAAAGATGGCCTGGATTAGTGCTCAAGTTATACAAACAAAGCTAGATTCAGCAGGTCTGAATCTAGTCTATGGTACAGCAAACAAGGCACACCAATTTCAGAAAGAAACAGTTCAAATAAGCAGACACAATAAGCCTTTATAGGTTCATAGGTAGGTACTAGGCTATTGGCCCTAGGGCCTATATAAGCCTAGCCAAAGGTACCCTGGCTTTCGCCACCCAAGAAAATTATTTTCCTGTGCCACTGTCGAGCAGAGCCACAGAAGTGATCCCCGGGGTGAATTTCCTATCTTCCATCCAATCATCAAGATTTTTATTGAACAGTGCTAATGAGGAGCTTTGTTTGATATAGATAGGTAGTTTGTTCCAGAGTATGGGAAGTCTCTGGGACAGGAATCTATCCCTCCAGCATGTTCTGTTTATTGTGGTGATGAGGTTTAGGTCCCTAGAGCGTGTAGCTCGTAGGGATTGGGGTTTCTTTAAGTGGAGCATGTCTAAAAGCAGGCAGAGATCACCTCTGAGTAGGCGATATGCAACGGAGTAAAGCTGCAGTTTTTTGAGACTGTCTGCATAGGGCATCTCTTTGAGGCCGGTAATCCTCTTTGTGAGGTATTTCTGTGGCCTTTCCAGTTGTTGTAGATGTCTTGTGAGGTACATACCAAAAAGGGGCATTGTACTCTATAATGGGTCTAATGAGTGGTGAGTAGAGGGGAACAATGACCTCTTTTTTCCTGGATGAGAAACCTTTTGTGATGAGGTGTGCCACATAGAAGGATTTTCTGACTACTGTGGCAATGTGATTATCAAAGGAGAGACTACTGTCCACCTGTGTCCCAAGGTCTCTTATCACACTTTCAGTGTTAAGTAGACTACCACCTATGTGGTAGTTCATGGGTACTGAGTTTTTACAAAAGGAATGACAATGCACTTTTGGCATTGAGCTTGAGGCTATGGCTTTGACACCAGGCATCTGTCTCAGCAAGGCTCTTTTGTAGGATGTCCACATATTTTGGAGTTTTGATTATGGCTCCTAGTTTGCAGTCATCTGCCAACTTCGTTAGCTAAAGACCTTCTGTGTTGGCTTGTACTTAAGAGAAGTAGATATCAAACAGGAGAGGACCCAGGACTGAACCCTGTGGTACTCCACTTGTCACTGATCTGAAGCTGGATTTGGAGTCTACTACTTTCACAGTGTGGGTTCTGTCCATGAGCCAGTTGACAACCCATCTTGTGACATAGGGATTTATACCTAGTTTAGTGAGTTTATCTATAATTCCAGAGTGGGGGACGGTGACAAAAGCCTTGGCGAGATCTAGATAGGCTGTGTGAACCACCTAACCCTCATCTATGGCTTTGGTGACAGCTTCAAAGAAGTCTGTCAGGTTTAGGAGACATGATCTGCCTTTTACAAACCCGAACTGGGTGGGGTCCTGAGTTTGGAGATTACCAATGTCATTGTTTATAAGTTCCATGATGATACGATCCATAGCCTTGCAGACCAGGCTCGTTAGGCTAACTGGGCGGTAGTTTCTGGGGTCTATGGTGGCTCCCCCTTTGTGGAGTGGGATAACTGTTGCTGTGTGCCATTCAGTGGGCACATAGCCTGAGATGAGGCTATGATTGAACATGGTACTTAGGTGGGGTGCCAGTTCATTCTGTAGTTCATGTAGAACACAGCCTGGGATGTCGTCAGATCCCATGGATGCTGTGTTCTTGGCTTTGGATAGTGTGTTTTTTTACCTGTGCAGCCAATTTTACAAGAACTTTGAATTCTTCTGGTATAGAGATTGGCCCTTTAGGGGATGACAGAGGAGTAAAATTAGCACTGAACCTATCTGCCAGGATGTTTGCAATATCCGTTGGTTCTGTATATTTAGTGCCATTGTGCTGTAACTCAGAGCAGATCTGAGTGTTGCCATTGAGATTCTTGACATAGCTATAGAATGCTTTGTGGTTGTCTTTAGAGTCAGTGGCGATTTTGTTTTCATAACTAGCTTTGGAGGATTTTATGAGGGATCAGCTTCTTACTGAAGCTGACCAGGGAGTTTCTCCAATCATGGGATTTTACTCTTTTTTTGCAACAGTTTCTTTCTTCTGTTGTAAAGTTTGCTTATGGCAGGGGACCACCAGATTGGCTTTTTTTTTTTGGAGGATAGCATCTTTGTTCTGTTAGGGATTGCACTATCCATGCACTCATGTAAGTGCTTATAAAGTGCATTTGTGTAGGATTCAGCAGTCATACCTCTATTGTCCGTCAGCATGGGTGTCATGAAGTTTGCCACTTCTGTCTTAAGAAGCGTGAAGTTGGCTTTGGAGAAATTTTTTACTGTGGTTTCCCTAATGGGGGGTGGGGGAGGGATGTGGATGTCTAGGGTGATTAGCTTATGGTCGGATCTGACCAACGAGGAATTTACCTCTGGTGTGGAGCACTGGTTGCCCATGTTGGTAATAACCAGGTCTAGGATATTGCTGCCCCTGGTGGGGGTGTGGATAAGTTGATCCATGGCATTGGAATTTATGAATTCCAGAAAACGTTGAGCACAAGAGTTGGTACATGAGTAGTTTTCCCAGTTAATGGTAGGGTAGTTGAAATCGCCCATTATTAGGGTGTTAGGTTGTACCCTAATATTTTCCAGTGTATTAAGAAATGAGGAGTGGGAATCCTGGGGCATGGTGGGGGATCTGTAGCAAGCTACAATTTGGATTGCAGTCTTGCCCAGAGTTAGTTTCACTTGCATAATCTTGGATGCATTATGCTGAGCAACTAGCCTGGAGATGTGGATATCCTTAATGAATATGGACACGCCTTCGCGTTTAGTGTTTTGGTCCGGGTTAGGTGGCCGAAAGCTGTGGTATGAATTATAGCCTGGTAATGCAGGGATTCTCTCTGGAGCCTTGAACCAGGTCTCTGTCACTGCACAGATGTCGATGTTCTCCATTTTAAGGAGTGCCTCGAGAGAGTGCATTTTGAGGTTTAGACTTCTAGCATTGAGTAGCAATACCCTCAGATTCTTCTTGCCTGTACCTGTTAGGGTGGTGAATTTGTCATTTGAACCTTGCCTAAAAAAGGCACTATAGGGGTGGCTAGAGCCTTAGCCAGTATCTGGAATCCCAGGGGCGACAGGTGCAGGCCATCTCTGGCAAAGCATCGTGGCTTGTCGATCATGTCATCACAGGCAGACAGATACTGGATCCCCTTAGAATGACACCAGAAGCTTAGCCAATTGTTGAAGTCAATCATTTTGTCCTTGTACTGTGGTATCATTCTGGGTGATGGCAGGATGCTACTCAGGGCTAGTGTCATACCTGCCTGGGCTACAAGATCAGACAGCTCCTCCATGTCCCTTTTCATGTAGTCCAAGGAGGTATGTCTCCGGTCATTCATGCCAACATGGACAATGACAGAGTCATATTTATACTTGTTGTGGAGTGACCTGAGTGCATGCGTTATGTGGCGGATCCTGGCACCCGACAGGCAGCTGACAGTAACTTTCTCCTTCTTTAGCCTGGTCAGTGGAACAGCAATGTTCCTGACTATAGAGTCACCTATGATTAGAGTATTGGGTACGTTGTTATGCCTTATGGGCTGTGGTTGAGTGGCACACTTGAGTTTGTGGGCTATGTGTCATTTGGGTTGTGTTGGGGGGGTGGAGGTTGCTTGTGTTTCTGCTTTGGAGGTCTCTGTTGCTTAGGCAGGTTTTTACTGAGTGCCTCCGCGACTGGAGGTGTGTGTTTTGTGTTTCTATGTGTGTGTTTTGGTTGTGCAGGTTTTGAGGGACTATGTGCTGAGTGTGGTGTGGTGCAAGTGTTTACCTTCTCCTCTTGACTGTCTAGTCCAGTCTTGGGTGAAGAGAGATTTGCTTCCAGTTTGGCTATATAAGTGCATCTCTCATAGGTTGTAGTGTTGGGTGGTAGGAAGAGAGGGTTGTCTGTGTACATGAGGCAATTACTGCATTGCCCCAAGATGCCCAGATTCATCAGGTAGACAGGAGAAAACACCAGGGGCTGACCCTTAGATATGCCTGGATAGGTGCTTATTTGTTAAGTACTAGAAACTGTTTTCCTCTAGACAGTGAGGAAAGTTGAATGCTGTAGTAATTTGTAGCTTATTTAGTGCTTACAATAAGTTCTGAACAAGGCTGAAACAAAAAACTGGCTAGTTCTAAGAAACAAAATTAAGCTAGAAGGCTTCCCTCTAACACAGAAAGGCTTGGGCCCTAGAAGCCTACAAATAGTCCTGGACACAGCAAATCTATCTCCAGGCTAGACTACCCACAGGAAAGGCAGGAAACAAGCTTAGAAAAAGTTTTTTTTTTTTTTTTTTTAGTGGAAAGAGAGAAAGGAGTAGCAGAAACTAAGCTGATTGGCCTTCTCAAATGTTCTCCCTGTACTGGGTAGAATGAGGTAATGACACTAGACTGGGAGGAGGGTCCCAGATCAAATTTACACTAGGAGCGGGCAACTGCAAAGCCACCAACTATAAAAACACTATACCAACAGAGAGGGAGGGTGGGAAACAAACTGCAGAAATGTTTCTCTCAGCTGAAAAGTAGCAGTGAGCCTTTAAATGAAAGTTTTAAACAGCTAAAGGAGCCGCTAGAAAAAAGAGTTTAACTGCAACAAGTTATCAGAAACAAACAACCTAACAGATGCTTAATAAAAGTGGACAATTTCCAGTTAATACCTCACACACAGTGAAACTAGCTAGAAAAATACACAGTACACAAAGTGCTATAAATAACAAAGAAATAAAGAACAAAACAAACAAAAAACAGGATACTTAATGTTATTTATTATAGCTCCGAGTTTGCTGAGTGTCCTTCCTTCAATTAGCTCAGTGTAAAATGGCAGAACACTTGCAACTGAACTTCTTAGGTAACAGAAAGTTGAAACCTGAGACAGCTTTTAAGAAAGAAATCTCAAAAGAACCAATGAGGTGCTTAGTCTAAGCTGTAGGCCAGGTGACCTCAGTCAGCCAATGACCTCAAACAATTCTCTCACTGAAATGCCTGAAATGCCTGATGGCTTTGGCTAAACCAAGATGTCCATGAATATGTGCTCAAACACACAGCCTCCACAAACACTAGGCCCAAATACAAGCCTGAATATGGAAATGCTACAAATATCCCCACACAGAACCAGAAATTCCCAGCTCAGAAGGGCAGAATCTACACTCTCCTCCCACAAGAGTGCAGACCACAAAACTTTTTAATGTAAAATAACTGGCCTGAATCCCAAGTGCTTAAACCAGAACTAAGACACTTTTAGAATAACAGACACTAACTAAGCCTTCAATCAGCAACTCCCAACTTAGAAGGATGTAAGCTACCTGTCTTGCCACAGCAGTGCAGATTCAGACCACAAACCTTCTTAATGTAAAACAACTGGTCTGCAGCCCAAGCGCTTAAACCAAAAGGCTTGGAATAACAGTTATAATTTAATCAGGCTACTAACCAGCAGTAATAAATGCAGCAGAATAAATGCACTTGAGTACTTTTAAGAACAGGCAGAAAAAGTAAAATAAAGTAATAAAGTAGAAAAAAACACAAATGCAATAAAAGGAGATGAATAAAGTGCATTTTTTTTTTTTGGTTAAGTGGGAAGGGATGAAACACGATAATTTAAGGTTCATAAACTAAGGGGGTGGGCCTTCCCAGATGATCTCTCTCTACTCAGTAGAATAAGCTGATGAGATGGGACTGGGAGTAGTGTCCAAAATGGTATAGTAGGGGTATGAAACTCAAAAGCCACAAAATTTAAGAACACAACAAGGACTGAGCGAGTGGGTGGGAAACTCTTAAAACTCCAACAGAACAGAAAACTTAAAACAAATGTAATACTAGAATAAGATACTAAATAGAAGTGATCAAACCTTTAAAGAGCTTCAAATCAAAATTAAATTCAGAGATGAGTGTTACTCAGAGCAATGCAGACCACACAAACACTGTGTATATATATATATATATATATATATATATATATATATATATATATATGTGTATGTGTGTGTGTGTGTATGTAGATATATATATATATATATATATATATATATATATATATATATATATATATATATACACACACACACACACACACACACACACACACACACACACAATGAAATGTATTTTGTTAGGTAAGTAGACCATGATTGCTTTCAGTGCTGATTAGCTGTGGTTTAATTTTTCTAACATAAATGTCTTTAATATTTGTATCCTACTGTAGCACTTTTGAGAGAGATGCGCCCATTATATATACACATATACCTATATATGTACACATACTTGTATGTGGAAAACAAAAAGCTACATTTTTATGTTTTTGCACCCCTGTATATTATATATACCAACTCTGAGATTGCACTGCAGTGGCAAAAAGGGTAAATTCCCTGAATTTTCTGTTTCTGAAAACTCAGGCTTCTGATAGGGACCCATGTAGATCTATAGATATAGATGTATGCAAATGTATGCATGCTCACACATACTGGATTTAGTGAGAGAGAGCACAGAATGGTGATTCTTAACATGAGTCCATGTTACTCAAATATGTGTAAATAGTGATGTAAGCCATGACTGTATTTGTAAATAATGGTGTACATAGTGCATGTAGAAGTGATTTAAGAATTCAATTATAAGTATAGCACTATTTCTTTAATCACAGTTAAGTGTTTTGCTAAGTTGGTTTTGTTGCTTTAAGACCAAGTGGTTACCTGGTTGTATTATTAAATGTGGGTTTCTTTAATGATTTGATGGATGCATTATAAAAAGCGGTGAGGAAAGCTCAGTCAGAGGAAGCGTTTGCCCTCTGTTGATGGGACTGGGAGTCCAGAGCAGCATTTCCGAGACTAAGTGGAGAAAAAGTTGGGAACTGTTACTGAAGAATCCAGAGGGAGAGGAAGTGCACACTATCAACTTGGACTCTTTTCCACAGTAAAAAATTGAAATCGATGTAGTTGCTGTACTTTCAATTAAACCTTAAGAGTTTGGAAGAACCCGCATTATTTGCAGTTATATAGAATAAACTACACTGTTTATTAAAATACTGATATTCTCAACTGCATTAATCTTCCACAATATAAAGAACATACATACATATATATATATATATATATATATATATATATATATATATATATATATATATATATATATATATATATATATATATATACATACATACAAACATACATACATATAAGCAGGCAGTGACTCAGCAGGTAACGTTGTTGCCTTACAGCAAGAGATTCTCCCGTTCAATTCTCACCTGGGGTGCCTTGCGTGTGGAGTCTGCATGTCCTCCTTGTGCTTGCGTGGATTTTCACTAGATGCTCTGGCTTCCTCTCCCATCCTGAAGACATGCAGTAGGCAAGTTAGACACATTAAACCTGTCTGGGAGCCAGTCCTTACCAGTTCAGAGCCCTGCCATTTGGTCTCACCAGCGCCCAAGAGGTGTTCACCAAAAGCATGGCAGTAGTGGCAGCTCACTTGAGACTGCAAGGATTTCGGGTGTTTCCTTAATTGGACAACTGTCTCATAACCGCTCTGACCAGGCATCATCTGATCAAAGCATGAGATTATGTACCCCAATTATGCTCTTACCTGGGAATTACTATTATTCACAGCAAATCTCAACTAGAACCAACTCACATATTAGAGTTTATCCAAGCTTTGTTGAACATGATATCGTTGACAGCCTCCCTCCCTTTACCAAAGGTACAAACTATATGATTCCAGGTCAAAAAGATCATTCAAAATTCCTCTCTCTGAGCTCGATTGTTCCTTCAAACTTTGAGTTCAGTATCTGCTGTTATAATTTTGGTTCCATTAGCAAGATTAGCAAGATAATCAACTGTACAGATTTTCTTAGCATGTCCAGATTTTTGCCTCGTAATTTTTGTCTGTTTCTCATAAAATTGTAGTTTTCTGGGAAATCACTGGAAAATAACAGTTGAAGTCAGAAAATAATGACAAACATTTGAGTTGTAGACTTCATACCCCTCAAAAAATCATGCGAATGCAAAACCTGTTATTCTAGCTACTTTCTAAGTTTGTAAGAGCAATATTTAAAAAGTGTCCCTATTTTTGAGCCTTTGTCCCCCCATTATTTATGGCTGAGTCCAGATTTCTTGCTGTAAGAGGTTGAGAGATATGGCAAGATACCACACAAGAATTCTTCAGTGGACCTTAGTGATGCTGTAGTCTATTCTTCATCAGCCCTTATCCACCCAAATCAAGGTAACTTGCACTTGCAAAAATTACCTCCTGTGGTGGATTTACTCCGATCAGATAATGCAAGGTTGCCCCTTCACTTTCCTTCAGCCCAAGGTGATGGTTACTACAGACACTTCCCAGATTGGGTGGGTAGGGACACTTCTTTGAAAAAACGCCACTATGCACATCAGTGTCTTAGAAATGAGAGCAGTCCTTCTAGCGCTGCAGGCCTTCCAAGATGCTCCCCCCTTTGGGACCGTTACAATTCAGATGGACAGTATGTCAGTAGTTTGGTACATCAACAAACCATGAATACACAATAAAGATGTCAACCATGTAATAATAAAAATCAGGCACATTGAATAAGAGACCAATGAAAACTCACCGCTATAGTTATTACAAAACGTTAAGCACATTCACCCACGAATCTCCCGAGCTTCCTCAGAACATTTTGTAATGAATACAGCTGTGAGTTTTTGTTGGTCTGTTATTCAAGGTGCCTGCTTTTTATTATTACATCAACAAACAAGGCAGAACCAAATCTTATCCCCTGTGTTAAGAAGCTTTGAGAGTGTGGCAATGGGAGATCTCATCAATTCGATTTCTGATAGCAGTGCACATTCTGGGGAAATCCAACATGATAACAGACATATTAAGCAGGTCCATTTTAATGCCTCATGAGTGGTCACTCAACATGAAAGTGGAAGAAAAGATATTCCATCTATGGGGCCAGCCTTGCTGCAATCTCTTTGCATCTCCCCTCAACAACAAGTGCAGCAGGTTCTTTTCTCTGTTCCCCCCACTGGGGGACTCAAGAGACGCTCTTCTCCACGATTGGCCCTCCAATCTCCTCTGCACCTTTCCCCCAGTACCTCTAATCTCCAAATTCCTTCAGAAAGCATCTCAGTTGAAGAGCACAGTCATATATTAACTTAAAGGTCAGCAAACATAATAAGAGGTATGGTAGTGAGTAGTGCATTACAGTTAAGAAAGGAGTTTGAGAGCTTCAGTGCTCCATGAGCTGTAAAAAGCGTCCGAGTTGGATCTGAGAGTCTTATCTGAACCCAGCAGTTGAAGATGTAACATTATGGTAAGTACATAACTTTTTTTTTAGACCATGACATGAATACAAATATATAAAAAGAAGAGTAGACAAACCATAGTAACATTTTTCAAGTAATATACATATATAAAGACAGAAAAACCACTCTAAGTATCGCACCACAAAGGACAAATGTGGAACTGTCCAAAATAAAACAATAAAACCAAAAAGATATCCAAGGGCAGTCCACGAACCAGGCAAACAGCACAATAGCCCAAGCATATAAAAATTATGAATTCATTTGTTAAAATTGGTAAGTGCTTTCACATGGAGCTTCATCAGACCATAAAGAACAAAGTGGTCACGATTCATTTAAATAGAAACATGTATATCTATATAAAACTATACCATAAATATAAAGCAAAATATTATATATATATATATATATATATATATATATATATATATATATACAAATAAATATATGCATATAAAATATATGTGCATAAAAAGTTAAACATAAATATATGCAAATTAATCATCCAATATATGAATGTATTGTAATTAACATATAGTGATATATGTGTATAGTACAACAAATGGAGGGTAGGGCTTAAATGAGAGGGCTTCTGTTAAGCCCACTTTGAAGTTAAGGAAACTTTCAGTTAAGTAACTGATGTTGTACTATACATATATCTCACTATATGTTAATTACAATACATTCATATAGTGAATGATTAGTATACATATATTTATGTTTAACTTTTTATACACATATAGTTTATAAGCACATATTTATTTGTATATATTTTTATATTTATGGTATAGTTTTATATAGATATAAATGTTTCTATTGAATTGTGATTTCACTTTAAATTTGATGCATTAGGATAATGTGAGCTGATTGGTTGATGTAATATATTTAAATGAATTGTGATCACTTTGTTCTTTATGGTCTGATGAAGCTCCATGTGAAAGCGCTAACCAATTTTAACAAATAAATTCATCATTTTTATATGCTTGGACTATTGTGCTGTTTTTAACAATTATCATTCACTCCTACTTTACATAAATTGGTCAATTCCTGTTTTCCCTTAAAACTCGTTCCTCCTCCTAAATGTTATTTTGCATGTATTGGTTCAACAAATTCCATTTATTTCTGTATAAATCTTTTTATGAAAATCCCAACTCCAGTTCTTTTTTTCTCATTTGTAGTATTTAGCACTTGAATTATAGTTGGTTTAACTTTTGATTATCATTTCCTAACAATTGCTTTTTTTTTCACAGCTAATGGTGATAAACTTTGTATGGCCTTACTGGGTTTAGGTAATTTAGATCCTGTGTCCAAGCTCAAAAGGATCATTTCCTTAGATTCCCCAACATTTCTGACAGAGTACTCTATAGGGAATTTTTAAAATCTCCTAACTCATTACATTCCTAAAAACATGTTCCCAATCATCTCCCTCTTTCCTATCATACCTCCATTTGTTGTCTGCCTGAGGAAGAATTCTCCAAAGTCTGTTTAGGATTTAAAAATACCTCTGCAAAACACTTCCAGGCAAAAATCTACCTTCTAGACTTTACTGCAGCCTTGGGAGCAATACATATGGCATTCTATTGCTCCTTTGTAATTTGCATATATATATATTATAGGTTCATAGGTTCATACTAGGCTATCTGCCCTGGGGCAATTATAAGCCTAGCCCGATTTTGTTTGGCTTACGCCACCCCTTGATTTGAGTATACTGTGCCCTTTTTAAGGTTTAGTTTGATGTGCCTCTGTCTTATAGTGACACGGAAGTAATGCCCGGGACAAACCTACGATCCCCCATCCACTCATCAAGATTCTTCTTGAAGAGATTCAGTGAGGTGCTCTGCCTAACATGAATTGGAATTCTATTCCAGAGCGAAGGGAGCCTCTGGGTTATGAATCTGTCCCTCCAGCAAGTTCTATTTATTTCAGTGCTGAGGTTCAAGTCCCTCGAGCTTGTGGCTCTAAGGGATTTAGATTTACTGAGGTGGAGCATGTCCATTAATTCTGGATTGGACATAGCTTTATATGTCAGGCATAGATCACCTCGAAGTAGGCGGTATGCAACTGAGTAGAGCTGGAGTTTTTTTAACCGAGCAGCATATGGCATCTGTTTGAGTCCGTTGATCCTCTTGGTGAGGTACTTTTGGGGTCTTTCTAATTGCTGCAGGTGTCGGGTAAGGTACATCCCAAAAGGGGCATTGTATTCTAGGATGGGCCTGATGAGGGATGAATAAAGGGGCACGATTACCTCTCTTGATCTAGATGTGAATCCTTTCATGATGAGGTGGGCTATGTAAAAGGTCTTTCTAACCACTTTGGCAATGTGGTTGTCAAAGGAGAGATTGCTATCAACTTGGGTCCCCAGATCCCTAATTACTTTCTCTGTACTTAATGGGTTACCGCCTATGTGGTAATTTGTGGGTACATTGTTTTTGCCAAAGGGTATGACTATACACTTTTTGGCATTTAGCTTTAGACCATGGCTCTGGCACCAGTTATCCATCTCTGTGAGACCTTTTTGAAGGATGTTTGTGTCAGCTGGAGAGCTGATTATGGCACCTAGTTTGCAGTCATCTGCGAACTTGGTGAGCCATAGTCCTCCCACGTTGGCCTGTACCTCGGAAAAGTATATACCGAACAAGAGCGGTCCCAGGACAGAACCTTGTGGGACGCCACTTGTGACCGGTTTCGAGTCTGACATGGCTCCAGCAACTCTCACTCTGTGGGTTCTGTCTTTGAGCCAGTTTGCAACCCATCTTGTGACATAGGGGTTTATATTTAAGCTGGATAGCTTATCTATGATGCCCGAGTGGGGTATTGTGTCAAATGCATTTGCTAGGTCCAGATAGGCTGTGTGGACTACCTTCCCTTCATCTATGGCTTTGGTGACTGTTTCGAAGAAGTCAACCAGGTTCAAAAGGCAGGATCTGCCCTTGACGAAGCCGAACTGGGTAGGATCTAGTGTCTGTAGGTCCCCATTGTCTTTGTTTATGAGCTCCATGATGATCCTCTCCATAGCCTTGCAGACTAAGCTAGTCAGGCTTATGGGGCGATAGTTTCCAGGGTCCGTAGAGGCTCCACCTTTGTGGAGTGGGACCACTGTTGCTGTACACCATTCTGTGGGCACATATCCTTTAGTGAGGCTGAGATTGCACAGCTGTTTTATTTGAGGGATTAGTTCTTCTTGGAGTTCATGTAGGATGCAACCCAGGATGCCATCTGGTCCCATGGAAGCAGTGTTTTTTGCTTTGGAGAGGGCAGCCTTCACCTGAGCATCAGAGATGTTTGGGAGGCAGCCCTCTGCTGGGATAGATACTTGCTCTTTTGGGGGGGGTAGAGAAGTTTGCACTGAACCTGTCTGCCAGGATATTGGCGATGTCTGTGGGTTCAGTGTATTTTTTGTCATTTAGAATCAACTCTGAACAAGTCTGGGAGTTGCATCCCAGGTTCCTAACATAACTGAAAAAAGCCTTATGATTGTCTTTAATGTCCTGAGCAATTTTTCTCTCAAAGCTGGCCTTGGAGGATTTTATGAGGGATCGTAATTTTTTGCTAGTACTGATCAGAGATGCCTTCCCTATTAGGGATTTTGCTCTATCATGTAGTATCTTCCTCCTTCTGTTGTACAGTTTATTTATGGCTGGGGTCCACCAGACTGGACGCCTGCCTTTGGATGTTTGGGTTTTGGTTTTGTTTGGGACAGCATGATCCATGCATTCCTGGAGATGTCCTGGAGATTATCTTTACAATCTTTTCTAACCTCTGATTATTATAGCCGACATGAAATATTTTGTAGACCCTACTAATTATCTCTTTCTTTTTTAACAGCAGCTTGTGTTTTAGTCTCAGCAAAACATTCTACTAGAGCTGGTCCTTGACATAGCACTGCTCTGTTCCTTTCTCTTTACTTATGTACTCTGTTATCAGTCTCCAGTAGGGGAGGCAGCACAGACATCTGCTTGGACCTATCCCTCTCTATTACCTTTCCATGTCTAGATATTTTCTTAGAACACCTTGGTTCCTTTGCCAGTTTTCTCCAGTAAATTCCATCCCCCTATTGCCTCTTTCGTCTAACCCTACTTGCAGTCATCCCTGTTGGTAAAATGTCCTTTTCTCCATTCCTGTGTTGTCTTGATTCTTATAATATCGCTGTGTTATTTTCTATAAGGATCTGCATCCAACATTCTACTCTTTCCTTATTTCCCTGTCTCTCCCTGTTTCATCATCATCTCTTACAACTTTGATATATAATGTGCCATTTGAATTATGTATAGGATCCTTAACTGTCTAGTTCTAAAGTATCCCTTCAAGTTTAGGTAATCCTAAACAACCTTGTCCTAAGAGGAGAATCAGTTTATCTCTTGTCCTATCCCTCTCCCAAGTAAATTTCTTCAACTCCTTCAAAAAATAAAGTAATCTGCAAATAAAGCTAACTTTTCTTGAATGCTGTGCTATCTATATCCCTTAAATTTATCTATATCCCTTAAATTGTGGGTACCTTGTTTTATTTGCTAGTTGTTCTAAATATAAATCAAATAATATAAGAGAAAGAGGAGACCCCTGCCTGGCTCTCTGTAGTTAATGTTCTGCAGATTCCTAAAACAAATTCAAAGTCTGCATTTGTCTGCTGTACTGGCAGGAGCCCGAGCTTGATGTAAATCAGGTGATAGTCAGACCAAGAAGATTTCCATCACCAGGTCCTTAGTCATAAGACCCATTTAGAAAACTAGGTCAAGAGAGTACCTGATCATATGCATAGCTGTGTTAAGCAATTGTGTGAAGCTGAAACTCCTCTAGAGATTAAGGAGTTCCATTTCAAGTTCATTTTATTCATTATCAGTCCTGGCTTTATAAATCTCTTGATATAAGCCATCGTGGGTGTTCTTGCACTAGGTCAGTGAGGATATCAGAGGACTCTTGCCAGAAAGCTCCCAGGTAACAAGACTGGTACTACAGTAGAAAAAATCTTCAATTCACTCTTGCACCAGTGACAAACTCAATGGTTTTGGAACTGCCAATATTCAGGTTTTATGTATTGGAGATCCCGAAGTTTGGAGAATTGTATTCTAGCAGCAAGTATTTAAAAAAGAAACTCAGCAGGTAATGACTAGTAAAACAACAACTTGTGAAACAAAAAATATAAGTCTGTAAACTGTAAGACTTGATTGCTTCAGAAAGGGAAAATTAATAGCCAAAAGTTCCACATACCTCTGAGGATAAATATGATGCAACAGTACTAAAAAAGTGGGTGTGGTGTAACAGAAAACACAAAATAAAACAAGGAGGTTCACAATCTAAGCTACTAGAAATCACAAACAATATCAGGTTCCATTACTTTTTAAAGGCCAGAATCTTAAAAGCAGAAGATTTTAGCTATTCTTGAACAGGTCTAGAGGAATGCAAAGTTCTAGTTCCACAAAAGATACTAGAGCCATGAGCAGGGAAACATTCCAAAGAGTTTTGATACCCCCCTCCAACTACTCCCTTCAGATCATTCTTGTACAGCCTATAGAACACCTGTTGTCAGACCCTTCTCTTGACACTGTCTTGCAATTCTGTGAGAGTAGAAATGTTCATCTTGCCTTCCTGTGTCACTGCTTGGAACTTCCCATCTTCCTTTCTATGATGATTACATAGGTGAATATTACTGTACAGCACTGCTCTGAGTAACTGTTTTTTTTCTTTGCTGTATTTTCCATCATTTTCTTTTTCTTCTTCTGTGTAGTGTGTATGATACAGCCTCTTATCCCCTTTTATCTTTGTTTCAAAGTACATGTATGAATACCTACATTTACAGTTTATCTTTGAGTATTTCACTTCCTTTTGGGATAAGATGTAGCCTATGTAATACTATACCCCTCCCAGCTTCCTGCCAATCTGAAGATATTTTCCCTTGTCCATTGCCAGAGCCTGTCATTATACTGCGTAGTCTTCCTCTCCCTTAGTGTGTTGGCTCCTGGCTTAAGTAATGTGTACAAAGCGTGTGTCTACTTCTCCCCCTTTGTGACCACCATAGTCATCTTCTTCCATATCTTACCACGACTAAGTCCTAAGGCTGTATTCACTGTGTACTATTTTTCTGGTTTCCCTTTCCAAGATTAATTTCCTTGGTGACTAAGTCTCCCATTATCAAAACCTTCTCCTCTGTCCTACTATTTGTTGTTTTTTCCAACCCTCTGCCTTATGTTACTTATGTCCCTTTACCCTTCCCCTCCAGCTAGTCCATCTGCATCCACCTGACTGTTCTTGTTGATTACCTGTTTGGCAGTACTGCACCTGATCTTTGCATTTCCTAGCAATGTTCTCTCTCTCTCTCTCTCTCTCTCTGATACTCTTCCCATGATCCCTACCCACTGTTATCCTTGCCTGAATTGTCTTCCTCTTCGCCTCAGTCATGTCATTCTTCTGTTGTTCCACTCAGGTTTTCTTCTTTTGATCCATACTCTTGAGTACCCATAAAAGTGACACTTTCCTGTCTCCATCCCCCCTCTCTATGTTCACCCTGTCTAAATGCCTTTCCCTTCCTTAATTTTTGCTGTGCTGTGCTTCTAGTATTGCTTCCTGTATGATCACGTACAGCTGTTCTTCACTTTCATCCAGTACCACTTCTTTCTGTCCCTGTCCTTCCAGCTTGACATCTCTTTGTCACTCTCATCTTCTTCCTTCTCCTTCCTATTTTTCCTCTTCCAATGTAATTCTTTTCTTTGCCTGTCTCCTTCCTCCCTTTTTAGCCCCCATTTTGTTTACCTCCTCCTGCTTCTCTTTTGTTTAGTTTTTCTCTGCCCTTTCTTACCTGACTAGTCAACCTACATTCATCCATCGTATATTCTCAGCTGAAGTTCACTCACTCCATCTAGCACATCCTAAATCATCTGCCACTCTAGAGATCTCTGAATAAAAGCGTTACCCATGCTACAAATCACCTTCCCATCTTTCTCCCCTCCATGTCTTTAAGCCTACATTGTCCTTTTCATCTACTCCATCTCTTCATTCTCGTTAGACTTTTTCCTTTTTTTTCATTTATGAACACACAACCAGAATGTTTTACTGCAAGTTTTATATTCACCTGTTTTTATAAAGTGCCAGGCAAATTAGCAAGTACTTAAATAGCAGGTGTGTTGTTAACCTGTAACTTGCTTTAACAATACTTGCACAAAGACATAAAAGTTTGGACTTCCAAGATGGCTGTACATTGAGTAACAGCTTAATTCTAGCTCTCCTAGAGTAAAAACAGAAACTGAGCAGAGAAGGCCAGTAGACTTGTGTTTATGGGTAAATGTCAGTAACTGGCTAGTAAGTGTACTGCCTGGATGCCAGGAAAAAAGAAATACAGAGGACTTGGAAAAAATCAGCTACAAAAAGTGAGGAAGAAACACTGACTGGGGAAAGTTCTGCAGCTGTTCAGCAAAAAGCAATGATATCTCCAGGCATGAATTCCAGCAACCTAGAGGAAGGTATGACAACTCCACATGGACCTGATTAAAATAAGCAAAACACTGATGGAGTATGTCAACACAAACAGAAGGTTGGAAAATGGAAGAAGTCTTAAACAAATATTCAGATGAGGTGATAAAGCTGCAAATCTCAGAGGTCAAAATGAAGAAAAGGTTGGCTGAATATGAGACTGCTCAGGAAGAGATGTTTCAAAAAATAATAGAATTAGAGGACAGGGCATGTCGGGAAAACCTTAGATTTTCAGCTATGCCAGAGAAGCTAGAAGGAACAGACTGCTTTCATTTTTATGAAAGCACAAATAAGCAACTGGACTGCTATTCACAGCAGGAGTTGGTTGAAAGGGCATCTCATTTGTATGCTCCAAACCTGGCTATAAGAAAGCAACCTAGACCTTTAATAATGAAGATGCAATCCTATCAGAAGAAGGAGTTGATTCTGAAAAACTGTGGCAGAAGGACAAAGTGCTAACAGTGGGAGACAGCAGAGTGTTTGTGCAGAATGATTACTCATTGTACACCAGGCAGAAGAGGAGAAAATTTATTCCACTATTCAGAGAATGCTGAGATGCAGGTGTGAGATTCAAACTGCTGTGTCTAGCTGTCTTCCAGTTCAAGGTATTCTTCTCTGGGGTGCCAAAATTATTTTTGATGAAGTGTATGCTAAGGAGGAAATAAAGTTTGTCAAACAAAAAAGTAAGCTATGAAACAAAAGGAGGTTCTGCTTCTTGTTCTTCTGGTAATAAAGACCACAGAGAAGACTGTACCTGTAAATCCTTACCCAGTGTTTCAACAGAAAATGTTGGAGTGAAGGAAGGGAGCTTGAGAGTTGACTAGAAGAATCGAGAGTACATTGAAAATGAAGCAGAGACCAGATTTGGGAGATGGAGATGAACAGGACTAAAATCAGTAACTTAATATGGGTTTACAATGCAGTAATTATATTTGTAAAATATGACAGAAGAAAATCTGGAAATAGACTATTTCAGAATTTGTTGGACTTGTGGGGGGACTCTAAAGCATATACCCTACTTCATGTCATTAATGTTTAGAAAAGTGCTTTGGGGAGGGGAAGAGACAAGAAAGTTAACTGTAAAGATTTTTTTTCTTATATAGAGCTATTTTGTGGTGAAGTGGTTTACTTAACATGCTGTAAAGTAAAGTTTACTCATTTATTTTTAAGTATAATAGGGACTGCAAACAGGTGCTGCTGTTCATTTTTTTCCTTTTCTTTCTCTGTTTTCTCTCTCTCTCTTCTTGTTCAGTTTTAAGAAATATAGGCACTGCAATGTAAAAAAAAAAGCCTGGTTAAAAAAGCATGACAAGAGAAAAATGAATGTGCTGTTTCTCATTCTTGTATAGAGGAATGACCAGATTAAGGACCTTAGAGTAATTTGGTAATAAGTTTTAGCAGAGAGCAAGTAAATGAAAAAGAATATTGAATATTATGAGGCTTTTTTTTGTAGCAAATACATGATGTGATGTTGTCCTATCTCGCCTTCATCCTTACTAGGTTGGGTTAAGATCCAGTCCTCGGATCTGTCTCTGCCTTTATTTTCAAGCTCAAGGCTCTCTGCCAGCTTGTGGTTAAAACCCTATCCCAGTATGCACTAGAACCGTCTCCAGATCTTGTTTGCCACCAAACAAGATTGGATGTTCGTCTGCTAGCTCTGGCTAAGTATTATCTTTCTTTACCTTGTTTGACATATCAAAAGTTGTGGATTTTTTTCTCTGTTTACCTTAAATTATGTTCATTTTTAGATGAGACATTTTTGCCGCTATTGTGTTTTGTGATTGGCCATCTTTCATTAGGCCATGTTGTACCGTTCCTGGTGCTTTTTTTTACTGTTAAGTAGCCCGTTTAAGTTAGAGGGCTTTTAACCTTATTATTTCCCTATTCAGTTCTATTTTTTTCTTGTTAGCTTTTTTTCTTCTCATAGTTTAGATGCAGCTTGTTTAAGTTAGAGAACTGTAACTTAGCCTGTTTAAGTTAGAGGGCTTTGTTTTACTTTTCTGTTCTGTCTTGGTCATAGCCTGTTTAAATCAGAGGGCTGTGTCACTTCTCCCTATAGCTTGATCCATTTAAATTAGCGGGTCTAGTTTTAGTTATATATAAAAAAAATAAAAAAAAATAGTTTCTATGTTGTTTCTTTCCTGTAGTTCTTTCTTCCTCAAAATGTCTGGCAAGGATTCGAAACCAGTAGGTTTCAAAAAATGTGACCACTGTGGAAAGAAAATGCCCTTGAATGATAAACACACACTTTGTGTTTATTGTCTTGGGGCAGTCCAGCTCCAGGAGTTGTGCTCTGTTTGTCATGCTTTCAATCATAGAGCACGCCTGGAGAGGAAAAACAAATTAATACTGAAAGGACTTTAAAAAAAAAACTCTTCTCAGAGGCACTGGAAGATAGTCTGGGTTCATCCAAATCTGACAAGTCTCCCTAATCAAAGTCTGACAAATCCAGAAAGAGGTCTTCCTCTTAAACTTTATTGCAGCCAACAAAAAAGTTGCCAAACCTGTCCTCCTTAGATCTAAAGGTTATCAGATCCGACAAATCTTCTTCAGCTCTGATACCTTCTAGCTCACTGCCAATTGAGTTTGAATTACGGAGCCGGTCTCTGGCCTTGGGACCGATCTCCCCCACACTGAGATCTCCGATCCTACAAAGATCAAAATCTCCCACCTCCTCGACTGTGTGTTTCAGGAGTCTGTCAGATGATGACGTGGATTGGTTGGTGCAGAAGCTATTGAAGACACTGGAGCCGGCCAAGTTATTGTTAGATCCAGCCCAAGGGTTATGGATCCTACCACATCCACTTCTTCTGCTCTGATTCCTCTTCTGATCCAACCCCTGGCTTCAGAGTCAGAAGGTGTGGAGCTGGTCTTAGTGGAACTCTCTGATCCGAGACCTACTTCAGGTTCTACAGATCTGACTATGGCTCTCACATCCTCAGCTCCATCGGAGCTGGAGGAGGCAAGGAGCTGACACTTTCCAGTTGGGTTCAGAGGGGGTGAGTCAGATTGGACAGTTGTCTGCTCCCACTTTGCCTCTTGGGGCCTCGACTCGGCTGAGCTTAGCTCCTACCTTGGCCTCGGATCCATATGGGGGCAAGTAGAGCAGTGGGTTTTGGAATTTCCCTAAGGAGACATTCTTGGATGAACTTGTGTGACTTTGCGGAGCTCTTTAAATCTTCGTTTGTAAAGGCCCCATTTGACAGCTTGTCCTTATTTTGTCCTAAAGTGAAGGACACTCTCACCAGGTGTGAACAGGAAGAAAAGACTCTGTCTGCCATAGGAGTCCATTTTTCCATGCCAACTCGATATATCCCAAAGGTAAGAGAGGTAGTAAAATGTGGTTCCAGAAATCACAGAGATCTTTTCAGGACACACGTGGTAAAACTTTTCCCAGAGGTAGAGGGGGAAGAAATGGAAGATGCCAACCATGCAGCAGAGGGGGTCCGCAGAATCAGGGAGACAGAGAATCTTTCTTTGGTAAGCCCTTCCAGCGCTTCTGAATGGAGGCCCATCTGTCCAGCTCTGGAGGAAGTCAGGGGTTGCCTATCTTTGTAGCCAAAAGCCTGGAAAAAAGTAACAAAAGACAAATGGGTACAAAGCATCATATCCAGAGGTTACACCAGCCCCTTTTCCCTTCCCGTTTCCAAGATAAAAAAAGTTCTGGATGTTCCATCCAGTCAAAGGAATGAGCAACCCTAAAAATTCAAAAGTTTCTAGAAAAAAGAGTCGTCCAAAGAGTCCCCACAGATCAAATAAGATCCGGAACTTACTCAAGATTCTTTTTAGTTCCAAAGAAAACAGGGGACTGGAGACTGATTCTAGATCTCAGCATTTTAAACAAATCAGTAAAAAAGACCATGTTTCAGATGGTAACACTACAGTCGATAATCCCATTCATGGGACAAGACGATTGGATGTGCTCTATAGACCTCCAGGATGCATACTACCACATAAAAATGGACAGGCGATACAGGAGGCCATCACTGCCAGTTTTGAGTTCTTCCTTTTGGCCTCACTACAGCCCCCAGAGTGTTCGCCAAATGTATGGCAGTAGTAGCAGCTCACTTGAGATGTCCAGGATTCTGGGTGTTTCTATACTTAGACTGGCTCCTAACTGCCACAACCAGGCATCTGCTAATAAAAACAAGGGACACAGCATTGCAACTCTGCTCTCAACTAGAGATTACAATAAACTACAAAAATCTGCCTTAGTGCCTTCTCAGCATGTGTAATATTCATAGGGGCAGAATTAAATTCAACAAAAATGACAGCCAGACTTCCTCCAGAAAGGATCCAGGTTCTAAAACATCAAGTGACTTACCTTTTAAGAAGGAAGAAAGCTCAAGCAAAGATGATTCTAAAAGTCCTGGGAATCATGGCAGCAGCGATAGTTTTGATCCCCGTAGCACGTCTGCCCATGAGAATTCTTCAGTGGTTGCTACCCACTCAGTGGTCGATGCAAGATCTACCAATATCTCACAAAGTAATCTTAACAGAAACTTACAAAAAGGATCTTCTTGGTGGCTTTACTCCACTCAGGTGACTCTAGGTTGACCGTTTGTACTCCCCCAGTCAGTGGCCACAGTGACCACAGATGCCTCTCAGGATGGGAGGGGCATTATCTGTGAAAGACAGTCCAAGGCACCTGGCAGGATCATGAGGCCAACTTGCACATCAGTGTCCTAGAGATGAGAGCTGTCCTTTTAGCGTTGCAACATTCCAGGACTCTCTTCCACTGGGAACTCTTGCAGTCCAGACAGACAACATGTCAGTTGTATGGTACATAAACAAACAAGGAGGAACCAGATCTTACCTCCTTTGTCGAGAGATCCTAAGAGTATGGCAATGGGCAACTTTCTCCCAACCTTTTCTGATAGCAATGCAAATCCGCATATCCCGGGGAAATCCAGCATGATAGCGGACAGCCACAGTAGAGCTATTCTGATGGGGCATGAGTTTTCCCTAATACAAGAAGTAGCAGAGAAGATTTTCCAAACATGAGGCCAGCCTTGCTGTGACCTTTTTGCAACATCCATGAATGCCAAATGCAGCTGCTACTTTGCCCTTATCCCCCCTCCAGGGGAGTCACCAAGGGATGCACTTGTTCATGATTGGCCCACGGGCCTCCTCTATGCCTTTCCTCCTTTTTCACTAATCCCCAGAGTACTTCAGAAAGCAGATTGCTTGGGAAGGAACTTGATACTGATCGCCCCATACATATATTGTCAAATATGGTTCTCCTTCCTGTGGCCTCCTCTTCGAGATGAGCCATGGATTCTAGACCTGGTTCTAGACCTTCTTACTCATGTGTCAGGAATGCTCCATCCATCTCTTCAGATCCTCAAACTGACAGCTTGGCTGCTCCAATTCCAACCATAGCCAGGTTTCCAAATCTCTCCTCTCTTGTCAAGCACATTCTAATCTCTTCTCATGAGGATTCAACAAGGAAGATAATTAAAAGCAAATGGAAAAGATTCTCCTTATGGGCTACTCATAACCATCTTGACCCCTTTTCTGCTCCAGTTAGTTCCATTCAAGATTTCCTAGCAAAACTGTCCAATGATAGTGCTGCTGCAGCCACTATTAGAGTTCAGCTAGCAGCGCTCTCCAGTTTTAATTTAGGAGACTCCGGGTCAAATATAATGTCTCATAGACTATGCAAAGCCTATCAGAGACCCTCCAACACCATGGGATTTAGATTTCTTCCTACCCCGCATAGTTTTTCCTCCTTTTTGAACATGCATCATCTTGAGAATTGAAATTTATGACCGGGAAAACCATTTTCTTGATAGCAATCACCTCTGCTAGAAGGGTGTCAGAATTGCAAGCCTTGTTAATAAAGCCTCCTTACTTATTTTTCCACAGGAGCAGGGTGCCCTTACGAACAAACCCTTCCTTTTTGCCCAAAGTAGGTTCAGAGTAAAATTTGAACCAAACTATAAAATTACCAGTTTTCTTCCCAAATTTTGAGAACAAAGCAGAATACATGTTATATCAACTGTGGACGTGCATAGACAATTATGTTTT
This sequence comes from Protopterus annectens, assembly GCF_019279795.1. Classification (NCBI taxonomy): domain Eukaryota; kingdom Metazoa; phylum Chordata; order Ceratodontiformes; family Protopteridae; genus Protopterus; species Protopterus annectens. Next base: position 1,825,440,383 of record NC_056741.1, read on the forward strand.
TACTTGCACAGAACTGCAGAATTCTGAAAATCTGATCAGTTATTTGTTTCCTTTTCAGATTCAAAGAAAGGTTCCCCTGTCTCTAAAGTTACACTTTCGAAATGGCTTTCAGACTGTATAACATTTATCTATAAATCTCAAAATAAACATCTTCCAGAAAGAGTTGAAGCTTATTCTACAAGAGCCATTGCAACCTGATCAGGTTTTCTCGCTAAACTACCAATTGACACAATTTGTGCTGCAGGAACATGGACTAAACCACATACCTTTATCACTCATTAAAAAGTTGATTTTGCCTCCAGGCATAGGGCCACTTTTGGTTCCATGATTCTGAGGAATATTCTCCCTTGAGCCACCTGAAATTTAATGTGCTAGGGAGGCTCTTCCAACCTAGTAAGAATGAAGGTGAGATAGGACAATGTCACATAAAGAAGTTATGTCCTCACCATAATGTTCCATGTGTGTTGTCAATCTTTGCCTTCATTCTTACATCCCACCCTCCGTCCCCCTATCTTTCTGTACTACTAGAAGACTGAGTATATACAATTGGATTACCTTGACCTCTGACCTTCAGCAGCCTCTGTTTTCTTCATTGAAATACTCATAGCCTTATAATTAGGGCAGTCACAATCTAGAGAGGGTTCTAGTGCAAGCTGGGATAGGGTTTTCACCATGAGCTGGCAGAGAGCCTCACGTTTGAATGTAAAGGCTGAGCATGATCTGAGGATCGGATTTGGACCTGTACTAGTCAGAATGAAGGCAAAGATGGACAACATGCATGGAATGTTATGGTGAGTACAGAACTTCTTTTTTGCTTAGTAGCAATTCTGCAGCTGGTCTTCATGTTTCCATGGAAACAATCTGATGAAGAGAAACTGTCTGGTTCTCATGTCTCCATGGAGATAATCTGATAAAGAGAAACTGGCTACAGTCTTTTGTACAGTGATTGGCTTAGGGGGAAAAAGAGAAGAGAAATTGGTTAGGACATAATGCTCTTTGAAAGCATTCAGGGGATTTCCCAGCTGGAAGAGCTATAAAGTTAAGACAAAACCAATTTGTACTTAGTAGAAACACTATGTGTTTTAGCATGCATAACCTTGCTTTTATGTTAGCTGAAGTCTGTGAGTGTGTCTGTCAGTTTGGTACTTTTGTTCCTATTAGGAGGGTAAAACTTCAGTATTTGAAGATGTACATAGTTTTGTCTGTTAGTTTTAAGTTAATCAGTTTTAGGGTGGATATTGGGGATGTGTTTTCTTTTTCTTTAGGAATTTCAATAAAACAAAAAATTTTGTAAGATGTGACATAGGCTGAAATGGATATGACAAGAAACAACTGTATAAAAGTTCAATCTGCCAAACAGTGTATGCATGTAACAGAAAAGTTGGAACTAGACATTTAACAAAAAAGGTGTTGTACATAAAAGGTGGGAATAATAACTTTTTAATGCAATGATGCTTTCTGTAATGTCTTCAAATATCAACAGTCTCACAGATAAATACAAAAAAGAAAGAACAGTTAACTGAATTTAAAAATGTAGAGTGCAAAGAGCTATGTTACAGGAGGCACACTTAGAAAGAAATGAATGTGTACATTTGATAAAGAAAGGTTTTTCAGGATGGTTATTCAATGGAATACTTGGGACTAAGGAAAATAAGAGTACTTATATTAATTGCAAGAGGTGCTCCAATAGTGACAAAAGAGGATGAAAAAGATAATTGCAGATTTGTAGTGCTAAGGGGCTACTGGCAAAGGGGGGGGATTACACTGGCATTTATTTATATTCCACCTAAAACTGCTATAATGGAGCTTAAGAGAGTTCTGGGTGAAATAATCAGTTTTTAGCAAGGAATATTACTTGTAGGTGGGGACTGGAATGTGATTTGCAGCAGTGAAGATGTATCTGGGGGGTGAAGAAAGGAAAGTGTAACAAAGGAAGGTAGATTTTTGAAGAAATTTCTGAAAATATTTGGCATGGAAGGTGTGAATTCAGTAATAGGAGTTTGGAGTGACTTTACGTATTATGCCCCAAGACATAAAAACTGGGCTAGGCTAGACAGAATTTACATTTCACAACAACATGTGCATTTAATTGAAGATCTTGATATGTACCCAATAACTATTTCAGATCATGCACTAATAAAAACTAAAATAAAAACACAGGGTAATGAAGTAAAAATGAGACACTGGTGCTTTCCCAACTATCTGTTGAAAGAGAGGAATTTAAGGAATGGGTAATGGAGATTATTCAGGAGCTATTAGAGAAGATATAAATTTCTTCTGAAAATATAGCTAAGGAGTGGGATAAAATTAAGATGGAATTTAAAAATAGGGTAAAAATAAAAGAAAGGGAGCTATGGTTAAGAAGTAACAAGAATTATTTAGAGGGTCTGACAAATATTAAGGAATTGCAGGATAGGGGGAATCTCACAGAACAAGAAGAGGATCAACTGCAGAATACTAAGCAGAAAATAAGAGATTACCTCGATAATACGCCAGAGTTTAGAAAGATTGCTCTTTTTTTGTGCTCTAGTGTTTTTATCAAAGCTTTTAGCAGGCAACAGAAAGAAAAAAGGGATGTCGCCAAGCCTGGGCAGGCTGTAACAAGAGATCCTGTAGAGGTGTTAGAAATATTTTGGGAATTCTATGAAAGTTTGTATAAAGTAGAGAAATATGGAAATCAGGAAAAGATATAAATGGAAATGTTCATGGAAAAATTAAATATGCCAAGGTTAGAGATAGATGAGGCTCAATTACAGATTTCTGAAGTCTTACCTTCCCTGAAATACCGCTTTTCCTGAACATTATTCTGGATATATTGTTCCCACAAATTCCATTTATTTCAATTTACATTTCTCATTCCCTTTTCTAAAGCTCCCACCTACTGTTCTTTTATCTCCTTTACAACATTCAACAATTTTGTTACAGTTGATTCTGCTGTTGTTTTCCATTTCCTAGTAACTGCTGTTTGGCAGGCAACAACATTAAACTTACTGTGTCTAGGCAATTCAGTTTCTATGTCCCAGCTCAAATGACTCATTTCCTCAATGAAAATTTGCTATCTCAACTTTTCTGACAAAGTACCTTGTAGAGAATTTTGTAAAACCTATCAGCTTGTTACATTTACAAAATGCATATTCCCAGATACTCATCTCTTTTTCATCACATCTGGAAAAATTCTCTGAAGTCTTCTTGGGGTATAAAAATGTCTGTGTAAACACTTCCTTTTAAAGAAATCCTAAACCTTGCAGAGTTTATTGCATGCTTGGGAACCATGCTAATATCCTCTCATTGTTTCTTTGCTATACTGCCCTGCCATTCTCATTTCTCATTTTTTAACCTTCTGACTGATTATTATTATCTATTATATTATATGTGTCACCAATTATCCTTTTATTGCCACAGCTTTTGTTCTATACTCAACTGTAAACTCAGTCAGAACTTGTCTTTCATTTAACACTCCCCTATCCATTTCTCTATGCTTATTGTATACTGTTACAATTCCTGGTAGGGAAGGCGGTCTTCATCCCAAATTCCATATGTCTTCTTGGCCTCATTTCACTCTATAACTTTTCTTTCCTTAGTTATTTCCTCCCTATACCTTGGTTCATTTGCTAATTTTTGCCAGTAAATTATTTATTGGCATTTGTTTTCTGGGAAAGTCTTTTTCAGTGGAGGCTCAGGGAGAAAAGCTCCATTATACAGACATCATAGGCATCATTTGCATTGTGCAATAAACTCCATTGCTCTCTTGCCTATTTTCTGTGCTTGTACTTACAATCATCCCAATTGGTAAACTCTCTTTTCCCCATTCCCATGTTGTCTTAGTTCCCAAAATATTTTCTGCTACTTTGCACATATATTATTAGGCATGGTTGTTACTGTAGTCCTTAAGTGCCTTATTTATCCAAATCCTACTCTCTCCTTATTTCTTGAACACTCTTCCCAATTTCCAACCCCACTTCAGCATCATGTCTGCCCACTTTGATTTGTAGTCTTCTGTTTGTGATATGAATAGAAATCTTAACTGTGTAGCTCTAAAGTATCTGTTCAAATCTAGTAATCTTGTACAACCTTGTTCTGTGGGGAGAAATCAAGTTATCACAATTAACTCTTGCCTTCTTCCCCTCCTAAATAAATTTGTTTAGTTCTTTAATAATATGGAACACAGCTTCTCTTCTGTTTGATAAAAATATGCCTGACCTATATACAATACTAAAGGGAATGAAAATGTTTTGAACTGCTTATACCTTACTGTCAATATCCATCGACAAGTTCTTCCAGCATTTCACTTTTTGTGTTATCTTTTGTTTCCAGATATCCTTAGTTGCCATAATCGAATCCTGTTTTAATCCAAACACCTAAATACTACTCCTCATGTCAACATTAATATTGTTATTGCTTAATCAATTCATTTGTGGCAGCATAGTTTAGTGTTATAACCTTTTATCCTCATTTATTTTGTATTCTAAAAAAAGTAAAATCATTTCAAAATGTTTCACAAGACTAAACTATCCATGTGAAGTTGTACTATCTTTCCGTTCATTCTTACAGATGGGTTTGGAGCCAATCTTTCGCTCTGGGTCTGCCTACTCCAAAGCTCAAGGTTTACAGACAGCTCGAGGCCAAGTCCTTATCCAATGATGCACCTAGAGTTACCTCAGATCTAGTTTTCCGCTGCAATAGATTGGAGGTTCCTTGCACATCTCGGGCCAGTATAATTCTTTCTAACTTTCTAATATTTCTAGAAATATTTCTAAATCAGTATTTTGAATTAGTATTTGATAGTGTTTATTAGTGTTAGCCTTATAGTTAGTAGAGATATTCCTTCTCTTTTTGGCCTCGTTTTTTTATATAGGCCTTTAATATTACCCTTCCCTGTGGTGTGCCTTTAAATCTGTATTTAAATCTTTATATATCTTCTAGTTAAACAGTTGGCGTGTGTGTGTGTGTGTGTGTGTGTGCGTGTGTGTGTGTGTGTGTGTGTGTGTGTGTGTGTGTGAAATTTGTGACTAGTTAGTTATTGTTATTCAGCCCAATTGTTATTTAGGGCTTGTTTAGATAATTTAGCTTACCACTTTGACTTTGTTAGTTTTTTGGGTGTGGCTAGTCTCTTTAAATTACAGTAATTGATTGTTGTGTACTGTATACCTGATAATTGCTGACCAGGATAAGGATAAGCATCCTAAGTCAGGATTTAAAAAGTGTCCAAAATGTGGGCAGAAGATGTCTGTGACAGATAGTCACATTAATTGTGTGTATTGCCTTGGAGCCTTGCATTTACAGGAAAGCTGCTCCATTTGTCATTCTTTTTCTTCCAGAGTTCTCCAGGAATGGAAAAGAAAACTCGTAGACAGAGGACTTCTTAAACTGTCATTTCAGGAAGCATTGAGTGACCAGGGTACTCCTAGTAAGTCTTCAAAGTCTTTCAAGACTTCTTCTTCCTCTTCTTTGGAAGTTAAAAAAATCTAAAAAAAGAGTCGACGTCGGCTCCACAGCCATTGGAGCCTAACATCTTTTCTTTTCGGAGCCGGTCCCCAGTCCTTGAACTGGTCTCCAAAGTTCTAAAATCACCTATTTTGCAGTCAGTACCTCCATCCATCCATTCATCTTGGTCCTTGATTAGCCTGTCCAATTTGGATGTGGATTGTGTGGTGCAGAAGTTGCTACAGGCACTAAATTTTTGTCAGCTCCGACCCAGGTGTTTTCGGAGCCTAAAACCGTAATGCCATCAACTTCTTTTCCTCCGAGCCATACCGGTCCTTCAGAGCCGGAGGAGTTGGACCTGATGATTGTTGAGCCCTTGGAGCCGATACCTGTTCCAGTGCCTTCGGTTCTGTTTACTCAGACTTCCTTGGCGCCGATCGAGGAGTCTGGGAGCTGACACTCTCCTGTCTGGTCCGAGGAGGATAGTTGGACCGACATGTCAGTTCTGACTTTGCCTCTCAGGGCCTTGACTCGGATGAGTTCAGCTCCCACTTCTGGTTTGGAGCCCACTGTGCCAGTGCTGAGGGGATCAGCGGGTTCTTCGGATCCAGGGATCCCTTCTCATTGGAGCAGGGGTGCCTTCGAAGCCATGAGGAGAGTTATGTCTCCTAAGACATCTATGACTTCAGGTCCGGCTACCTCCTCCCCAAAAGCACCTGTGTCCACTTCTGGTTCACAGATCCTTTCTAAGCATAGAGACCTGGAGCCTCAGGAAGCCCCATTGGGTGGCCCCTGTCTTCCGAGACCTCACCAGAAGTTTCCACTGATGAGATTCCCAGGAAGAGAATCTGTAAGAAGAAACACTTAGATTCCCCACAGGAGTCTCTCACATCCGATACTGACTTGGATGAATCAGAAGGGTCTCCACAGTCCCCCTCTGAGGATATCTCATTTGCTGAGATATTAGAAATCCTTAGGCAGAGCGGTGACTGGCAGTCCACTAACCCTACTGAAGATGAGTCAGTTCTCCTGAAGGCATTCGGGTCTCAACCCTCCACCTTTTGGGTGTTTCTGCCCTTCGATGAGCTCATGGAGCTGGTCTCACGAAGGGCATGGGAGTCTCCAGACACCATGGAGCTTGTCCCTAGGAGGCCTAACAAATTTATTTCTGCCCCCCAGGAAAAGTCCTTTCTTACCAAGGGTGTGCCAGTTGATGCCATGGTGATGTCGGCAGCCACCAAAAAGGAGATGTCGGAAACTTCTTCCTCTATCCATCCTCCTTTCAGAGATTCTCGGATCATGGATAGATATGGGAAGTGCACGTATAGTTCAGCGACTTTTGCCTTGCGTTCATTGAACTATCTCACTCATTTTAGAAGATTGCAAAGAGATCTCCTAAAAGAGCTTGGAGATGCTCCTCAGGGTACAGTAGCTGCAGGAGCTTCAGACAAGGTCACCTCCCAGCTTGCTACCCTCAATTCCATAGTGAACTCCTCCATGTGTCTCATTTCATATGCAGCTGGTGGAATGAGTAGGGCAGCAGGTACAGGAATTTCTCTTGGGAGACATTCCTGGATACACTTGTGTTCCTTCGTGGTGCCCTTTAAGTCATCATTTGTCAACATTCCTTTTGATGGCTTGTCCCTTTTTGAGCCCAAAGTTAAGGAAACTTTGACCAGGTGCGAGCAGAAAGGAAAGACTCAGTTTGCCATCTGAATCTGTTTTTCCACTCCTACCAGACCCTACCCCAAGGAGCCTTTCAAGACACACACATGGTGAACCCCCTCCAGGGGCAGAGGAGGGGGCAATAATGGAAGACACCACCCTCGAGGCAGAGGGGGTCTGCAAAACCAGGGTGACAGAGACCAGTTCTTTGGGAAGCCCTATCAGCGCTCCTGAAAGATGGCCCAACTGTCCTACTCTGGAGGCAGTCGGTGGTTGCTTATCATTGTATCTGCCTGGCTCAAAATAACAAACAACAACTGGGTACAAAGTATAGTTTCCAGAGGATATTTCATTCCTTTCGTCACTCCCCCTCCATTCACAACAAAAATACCAGATGTTCCACCCAGTTACAGGGAACAAGCAACAGTAGATGTCCAAATGTTGCTAAGAAAAAAAGTCATCCAGCCAGTCCCAGCAGACCAGACAGGATCTTGAACTTACTCAAGATTCTTTTTAGTTCCAAAAAAGACAGGAGATTGGAGCCCTATATTGGACCTCAGCAGACTAAACAAATCTGTCAAGAAAGAGAAGTTCTGGATGGTCATGCTTCAGTCAATACTTCCCTTTTTAGGGAAAGACAGTTGGATGTGTTTGATAGATCCACAGGATGTATACTACCATATAAAAATGGCCAGACCATCCAGGGATCATCTGCACTTCTGGCTGGGAGCCAATCATTACCAGTTTCATTACCAGTTTTGAGCCCTGCCCTTTGGTCTCACTACAGTCCCCAGAGTGTTCACCAAATGTATGGCAGTGGTCACGACTCACCTGACGTGTTTAGGATTCCAGGTGTTTCCGTACTTAGATGATTGGCTCCTCACCGCTACCACCAGGCATCAGCTAATACAAGCCAGAGACACCACTCTTAGTCTCTGCAGTCAGCTGGGCATTACAATAAATTCAGAAAAATCTGCCTTGTAGCCATCACAACCTCTCATTTTTATTGGAGCAAAATTGGACACCACCACCACCACCACCACTTTGAGACTTCCAGCAGAAAGAGTGTTACTACTTCGTCAGCAGGTGCACAATATCATATCCAAAGATAAGGCTCCAGCATCAGAAGTGCTAAAATTGTTAGGCATGATGGCAGCTGCAATACCAGTAATACCGTTGGGTCGCATGCACATGCGGATTCTGCAATGCCTGTCATTCACTCAGTGGTCTTACCAAGAGCTCCCAATGTCTCATCTCATAATGATCACAAACACATGCAAAAAGGATCTTCAGTGGTGGTTAACCTCCATTCATGTAACGATAGGTTATTCTTTAGTCCTACCCCCACCTGCGGCCACAGTGACCATGGACGCTTCCCTAGGGGGGGGGGGCATTTTCAGGGAAGAACAGCTCAAGGCACATGGACTGAACAGGAGACACATCTGCATTACTTTTGGCATTGCAGTACTTCCAGGACACTCTTCCTCTCAGAACAATTGCGATTCAGGTGAACAACATGTCGGTGGTCTGGTACTTGAACAAGCAAGGAGGATCCAGGTCCTATCCCCTTTGCAGCGAGGCCCTAAGAGTATGGCAGTGGGTTACATCCACCCAGCGCTTTGTTAGCAATGCACATCCCGGGGAAATCCAGTGTGATAGCAGACAAACTGAGCAGGGCAATTTTGTTTCCTCATGAGTGGTCCCTCAAGAAAGAGATAGCGGGGAGAATTTTCTGCAGGTGGGGCCAGCCTTACTGAAACCTTTTTGCCAACCACATGAACACAAAATGCAGAAGCTACTTTGCCCTGATTCCCCCTTCAGGAGAAGCCCCAAGGGACATACTCGTACACGATTGGCCTCCGGGTCTCCTCTATGCATTCCCACCAATTCCCTTGATACCCAAAGTATTGCAGAAAGCAAAACCCCTGGGAAGGACCATCATTCTAATAGCCCCTCATTGGCCTTGTCAGATTTGGTTCCCCTTCCTTCAACTTCATCAGTTGGAAAACCCTTGGGTTCTGGACCCAGTTCCAGATCTTCTGATGCATTCGTCGGGGGCTCTTCATCCCTCCTTTCAGTCCCTGAAATTGACAGCTTGGCTGCTCCAATTCCCAACATAAACATGTTCCATAACCTCTCAAATGAAATGCAGCAGATACTGATATCTCCTCATAAGTCCTCTACTAGGAAAGCTGTATCTTAGCAAATGGAAAAGATTTTCTATATGGGGTTTCTCAAAATAACATTGATCCCTACCAAGTCCCTATTGCCTCCATATTAAAGTTCTTGACTATGCTTTTCAATAAAGAAGCTGCAGCTGCAACAGTTCGGGTTCAACTTGCTGCTATCTCTAATTTTCACCTTGGCTTTGAAGGATTAAACATAATGTGACACAAGCTATCTAAAGCCTTCCTCAAAGGGACTTTTCATCTCAGACCACCTACCCATGGAATCTACATTTTATGCTTTCACGCATTATTCTCCCACCTTTCGAACCAGTTTCATCATGTGAGTTGAAGTATTTGTCATGGAAGACCATCTTTTTAGTAGCCATCACTTCTGCCCGTAGAGTGCCAGAGCTTCAGGCCTTGTCCATAAAGCCTTCAGAATTGATTTTCCACGCTGACAGGGTGTTCCTGTGAACAAATCCTTCATTTTTACCCAAGGTTTGCACTGAGACTAACCTTAAGCAGATTATAGATTTGCCAGTGTTCTTTCCCAAACACACCAACAACTCAGAGTATATGCTGCACAAGCTTGATGTTGATAGACGGCCCAGATTTTACTTGGATAGAACAAAAGAGTTCAGAAAATCAGAACAGCTTTTCGTTTCCTTTTCAGATTCCAGAAAAGGTATGCCAGTGGCAAAAACAACACTGTCTAAATGGTTATCTGATTGTATCACATTTGCTTATTCAGCTGCTAATATACCCTTACAACACAAAATTAAGGCTCATTCTACCAGAGCAGTGTCCACATCTTTTGCTAGGCTACCTGTAGACAACATTTGTGCAGCAGCCAATTTGTCAAGACCTCATACCTTTATCACTCATTACAAAGTTGACAGGGCCTCCTTTGGGTCTACTGTCCTGAAAAACATACTCCTGTGAGCCACCCGTGAAAGATGGTGCTTGGGACGCTACCCATCTGTAAGAATGAACGGCGAGATAGAACAACTTCACATAAAGAAGTTATGTACTCACCATAGCGTTCCATGTGAGTTGTTCATCTCGCCTTCATTCTTACTTCCCACCCTCCTACCCCCAGGGTTTTTCGAGGACCGCGATACTAGTTTTATCCTATTTGCTCAATCTTTCTATGGGTTTTCTTCTAAAGAGTGATAAGAATGGCACGTGGTATTATTATACACAGCAAACAAGATCTGAAGTAAATCTGGGTGCATCATGGGATAGGGACTTGGCCTCGAGCTGTCTGTAAACCTCGAGCTTTGTAGTAGGCTGAGGCTCCAAACCCATCTGTAAGAATGAAGACGAGATGAACAACTGACATGGAACGTTATGGTGAGTACATAACTTCTTTTTTTCTGGATTTATCAAATACAAAATAATATATACAAATAAGGCAACTTTTTCTTGCATACCATACCAGTTATACCCTTAAATTTGTGAGTTCCTTATTTACTTTGTCATTGGCAAATAGAGGATAAACTGGTCACCGTCTACCTGGTTCCTCTGTTCAAATCCAGCTTGTCAGAGAGGAACCGTCCCACTTTGATTCTTGCCTCTAACCCATTATTCTATCAGGAAATGCAAATACTACTATTGTCTTGCTCTTAAATTCCTAGTTAACTCTGTGGAATGCCTTCTGTGCATCAAAACCACCATCAATAACTAGGTCATCTTGCATTCTGCCTTTGGATTATCATCTTTGTGTTAATGTTGTCAAATGTCTGTCTCCCCTACACAAAACCATACTGATCCAGATCTGTAAGTTTTGAGAACACCTTAGCCATTCTTTTAGCTAGTATTGACATGCATGCTTTACAATCAAAGTTCAAAACTGAAACTGGTTTATGTGAAGTTGGATTTAAAGGGTATTTGCCCTCTTTGAGTACTACAACCACCCAGTTTTCTTCCAAGATGATGGTCCTGTCGCTCCTTTTAAAACATTGCTAAACAAAACCTTCTAGATCTTTATCACTTTCCCTATTTTTTCCTTTCTAACTTCCAAATACTGTCACTTCTTGGAGACTTAGCATTGATTCATTATATGTGAAGATTATTATCTCATCCTGTCACATCTTGGCTATTAGTTATTGAACCTCATCTTCTTCTAACCTTGGTATATTTAAGTTTTCTGTGGATGTTTCCATTTGTCTTTTTTTAGTTGCCCCATTCCCTTGCTCAATGCAGATTTTCATAGCATTTCTGAAGTATCATTAATTCCACTGTACAAGGTCTATGGTTGTGTTTCTATTCACATATTCCATTAGCTTGGTAACATCCATTTCTGTTTTCTGTTGCTTAAGCCATTGTGGTAATAGTTTTTTGTCCTAGAGTTAGCAAAAATAATTGCTTAACAACGACTTTTCTACATTTGTGTATATTATCCAAATACTGCCTTATTTTTCCTTTGGCACTGAACAGTTGCTCATCTTTTTTTGTAAGATTCCCTTCATTTACAATATTTTAACCTTTAATAATACCTTTAAATAACTCCTGTTATTTGTTTCCCATATATTTCTCTCTCATTTCTACAGTATTTTTTAAATTTCATTTTCTTCTTATCCCACTCATCAACTGTCCTTTCTGATTAAATTTGTACATTCTGGAACAGCTCTTGAGTCACTTTCCCTACCCAATCCTTAAAAGCCTCACTTTTTAATAAGTAGGAAGTCACCAGTGTCTCATTTGATTACCCTGAATATTTAACTTGATCTTTATTGGTGCTTGGTTTGAAATAGTTATAGGAGGTGTTTCAAAACTGTCAGTTAAGTAACTACCTATGCTCTTTTGAAATATAGTTTCTGTCTAGTCTATTGCAGTTATTATACCTTGGAGAGTAATATGCAGGTTTGTCTGGATGTCTGCTTGAAATTTCACATCTTCCATTCCAAATTGTCTCATACAGTACTTTAGAAATCTACTCCCTTTTGTTAAAATTTCCTTTCTAGGTTCTCCTGATACATCTTTCCTATTGCATATCAGGTTGTAGTACTTACCCATGAATATTTCATACTGGAAGCCAATTGCCTCTCCCATAATTCTCTTAAGTTCCTTAATAGTTGTTTTTGGTGGAATATAAATACATGTAATTTTAAACATACTTTCCTGCCAATAACCATTTATTACCACTGCTCTATCCTTGTATTTCTTCTCCTTTTCCTACTGTAGCACTATTGGTGCCATTTTTGCCTATTATTATTTCCCCTCTTTTCCTTTGTTTCTGATACTTTGCTGAGTAACCATTCTGGAATCCTTTCTTCACCAAATTCCTATGCTCATTTCTCTCTAAATGTGTCATCTTTAACATTGCTCTTTGCACCCTATACTTCTTAAAAGAATGCAATACTTTCTGCTTCATGACCATACAGAGCCATTCACATTCCATGATAAAACTGATAAGGTAGTAATTCTGATAGGATACTATTACTTTCACATATTCTACATGACCATATTTTGTAATAAGTTTCTAATTTGCACGTGTACATTAATGTTTGGCTAGCTGAATTTGTATGTAGTTACAGCTTCTCATCTATGTGTAGACTTGTCATATTTTCTCAAACTTTTCATTTCAATAAAAACATAAAAAACTACTGTATTTCCTTTTTGATTTTGAAACTGTAAATCTAATGATTTTAAAACTAAAACATGGGTTCATAGGTTCATACTAGGCCATCTGCCCTAGGGCATTTATAAGCCTAGCCAGAGAATGTTTGGCTTTCACCACCCATTTTAAATGAATTTTGCTATGCCCTTTTTCGAGGTTAGTATACTGTGCCCCTGTCTAACAGTGACACAGAAGTGATACCCGGGGTAAACCTATGATCTCCCATCCACTCATCAAGATTCATCTTGAAGAGAGTCAATGAGGGACTCTGCCTAACCTGGACTTGGATTTTATTCCATAGTGAAGGGAGCCTCTGGGTTATGAATCTGTCCCTCCAGCATGTCCTATTTATTTCAGTGCTGAGGTTCAAGTCTCGAGCGTGTAGCTCGATGGGATTTGGATTTTTTGAGGTGCAGCATGTCCCTTAATTCCGGGTTGGACATAGCCTTGTACGTCAGGCACAGGTCACCTCTGAGCAGGTGGTATGCCACTGAGTAGAGCTGAAGTTTCTTTAACCGGGCAGCATATGGCATCTGTTTGAGCCCTTTGATCCTCTTGGTGAGGTACTTTTGGGGTCTTTCCAGTTGCTGCAGGTGTTTGGTAAGGTACATCCCAAAAGGGGCTACAGAAACACTTCCTCACCATCACAGTAGAGTACAGAGAAATAATTAGTACAGTTAATGTGATTGCAACATAGTTTAACCTTGGAGTGAAAAAGGTTGACCAAAGAATGACCCTGGCAGTGAGATGATACGCTATTAATTAGCGTGACATCTCACTTCTGTCCCTGTCATGTAGTTATAGCTCCTGGCTTGCCTCTTTGCACCGTTACAATATATCATATAATCAGTAGAATCACTTCTCTCAGTGCATTTGATGTTTCGGGTTACATTGGATTAAAGTCACATTCAGTTAGTTCCACTAAACAGCAGGTTTATTAGTGCTGTCTCAGTATGAAAAATAAAAGTGGTGCAAAAACTCCAGTAAAAATTAACAATATGGGTAAAATTTAGTTACTGGCTAGTCATTACACTGCCTGGATGTCAGCAAAGAAGAAGTCTAGAGAAAGCAGGAGAAAAAGCGACAATAAAAGGAGAAGAAAATTATGGTTGGGAAGAGCCTTGCAAATGTTAAGAATATCTAAGTAGTTATTCAGATGAATCGATAAAACTGCAGAAGTACGAGGCAGAAGTTAGGAAAGACTGGCCGAATCTGAAGCTTCTGAGGAAGAACTATATAAAAAATAGTAGCATTCGAAGATAGAAAAAGTTGAAAAAAACGTAATATTTTCTGTCATACCAGAAAAACTGGAAGTAATAACTAGGTTTAATTTTGTGAAAGTACAAATAACAACTGGGCTGGTGCTCCATTAGCAGGATTTGTAAATTGATGGAACATATAGTGAGTATGCTCTCAACCTGTCCATGAGAAAGTAGCCAACATGTAGTCAAATGGGCAGAAAGAGCTGCTCCTGACAAAACTGTTGCAGAAGAGAAAAGCATTAAAATTGTGAATGCCAGTGTGTTTGTGGAAAATGATTATTCACTTTACACTAAGCAGAAGAGCATTGAGTTTATCCTCACAATCGTGGAGTGTTGCGAGGTAAATTTAAGATTCTAGTTACTATGTCAGGCTGTTTTTAGGATGTTTTCCTTGAGGATCAAAGACCTTTCTGAATGCAGAACAGGCTAAGGATGAAATAAAAATGTTTCTCATTCTTCTGACAATAACAAAGCACAGAAATCAAATTTGTCAGTGAAACCCTTCCCATTGTTCGGATTCAGCTTCATATAGATAAACTTCAATCTTAAACCATAATTATAAAATGCTTTATCTACACTAGCTATGAGTATCACAAAGGAATTGCAGAAGTGAAATATATGGATCATTGTGGTTTTGTGGAGGGAGGACAAACATTTGACAACATTAATAAAACATTGACAAGCCAGGAGGAAGCCAAATGTAAGAAAAAATGCTGCTTGATGCAGAGAAAACATTTAGTAGAGTTAGTTAGGATTTTGAGTAGGACAGTGACAGCATTTGCTTTCCTTGATGAAATAATAGGGAGACGATATATGAAGGGTGGGAGACAAGAATTAAAGTGGGAAGGTTTCTCTAGTTTTCTTGGGATTTAAAATAAATGAAGATAAAACAAAGATATAACAGTAAACTGTATACCAAGACATGAACTGGTTCAGCAATACCCATACTTATGGAGACATAAGATGAAGAATTTAGGTGTATTGATTAGCAAGGCTACTGTTATATTGACTAAGGATATGTGGGACAAAACTAAACAAAAGTTAAGGACGGAGGAAATGGAAGCTCTTGATTTTGGATATAGGTAGTAAGATAGAAGCAGTGAAAATGTTTTTAGTCTTATGTACAGTTCAGGCATACTTTGTTCAACCAGAGGAGATTTTGCGAATGATAATTTATAGAACTGAATTTATATGGGAGGAGAAGAGAGCAAGTGTTAGGTGGGATAAGTTGATTCTCCCCAGAGTTCAAGGTGGTTTAGGATTACCTGATTTGAAGGGATTCTCAGTTAAAGCTCATGTAAGTGACACAAGTAGAAGGTTATAATAAGTCGAAGTGGAAAGGAAATATGAAGAAAAAGTAGGTGAATTCAAGAAATAAGGAGATTGCTGGATTTGGGATGCATGTTCTTAAAGAGAATAATAACAACTGCATATTACAACATGGACCTTATAGTGGAAATATAAAAAGCATTATTCAGAGAAATTGGAATGTATTTAAAGCAGACAAAAGGATATGGAATATCGTGGGGAAGGAGCCACAGTTTGTACATAGAAATGGGCCCAATATGAAGTTTTTATTAGAGAAGAAATATATCAAGATGAATGAGAGGTGCAAAAGTAGGGGTACAACTAAATGTGGCACTTGTCAACAGTGCGAATACATAACAGGAGTACAAGAAGTGACCTTACAGAACTATAATAAATCAAGAATAATCTTTCAAAAGGGGAATTGCAAGTCCAAGAATTTGATTTATTTGGCTATCTGCACCCACTGCCCTTGTTTTTATGTGGGAAAAACCATTAGGTGCTTACGTAATAGGATTTATGATCATCAATACAGCATCAAAAAACATGACGAGAATAATGCTTTATGGAAACATATCAAATTTAGCAAGGATTGTATTAATTTTACATTTGGGATTTTGGAGGTTGTTAGTTGTAATGTAAGGGGAGGGGATATTAAAAAAATGGTTAGTGATAAGGAAGTTAGATGGCAGGTTAAATTAAATGCTTCCACATATCCTGGAATTAATGAGCATGTCTCCATCAAACCCATTTTAGACAATTGTAGGTAAAAGGTTGCAATGTCTTGTTATTTTAAATGAATTATAACAAGTTTTGGAGTTTTAAATTCAAGTTTTTAACATTTAAGGGATTGATTTTAATGGTATTCACTACACAGTAGGTAGTGGTTTTGTTTTTGAAAGTAATAATGGAAGGTATTTGTTTTAGCACTAGCACTTTAAAATACTAATGAACGTGTGTCATGTGATGAATTACAATGCATTTAAGTAAGCAGTATTCATTTTATTATGTGTTCTGATGAAGTCTCTAGTGGATGAAAGCGCTTAACAGTTAAAAAGTATATCGGATTAAAGTATTTGTATTTTGGAATTTTTGGTGTCGTGCTGGTGCTTACTACTATACTACTGAGACAGGAAGGAGTGTTGGTTTTGTTTTTTATTTGGTGGACTGTTCTCAGCTTTTACATTTAATAATAACAACTGCCCAGAATATTATATTTGTAAGGTAGCAGAAAGTATTCTAAAATTTAATCCAACGTGTGGATAGAGAAAGGAGATTTTACCTAGAGGGATGACTACAAGTAGGTTTAGAAAAAATAGGAAAGAATGGGCTGGAAATTACTGTAAAAAAATTAGCAAAGAAGCCAAGATATTGGGAGCAAATAGCTAGGGACCGAAAGGTCACAGAGTGAGTTGAGGGCAAGAAGAAGTTTGGGCTGCAGGCTCGATACTGTCTTCCATACCAGGGATTGATAACAAAGCAAAGGGAAATGGTTAGGGGAGTGCTAAGACACATATACCAGCTTTTGTTGAAGGTTTAGTTTTGTCTAGAACAGAAGTTGCCATTAAAGAGAAAACTAGTAGGGCATAGTATGGCATATAAAATATTCTGTGCTAACTATAAGAATCAATCAGAAGAAGTTGGAAAAATTTGGGAAGAGAGTGGAAAGGCAGTTTACAAAAGAACAGTTGGAGGGCAACTGAATAGTTCTCAAGTTTGCAGTCTAGATGATTTAGTATTTTTTTGCCTGGATGCATTTGGATAGCTATTTACACCCAAAGCAGATTGCATAGAATTTTTCTTCAGGTAGATAGCACATTCTGGAGGTATGGTGGGAAATAGATAGTTAATTGGATACATGTTTTTCAGGAATTTCATGGGTTGGCCCATGTTAAAATTTCCATATAGAGTAGTTTGAGAACTTTTGGGGGGAGCATATGATTCAAACGAAAGAAATGATTTTTTGAGCTGGTTTATAAAATCTGAATTATTCAGCTGTAGTAAGGCTTTACTAAGATGAATGCTATTGGTAGGCAAAAAGCAATAACTAAGTAAATAGAAATCAAAAATCAACCATGTTTCATTTCCCAAGCCCCTACTTACACTTATCAAGGGTGCCAGAATTTGTCAGATTTGGGATGGATGGCTAGGCTTAAAAGGTCCTTGTGGTCATTAGCCTAGTAAACACCTATGAGCTTATGAACCATTTGTAACTGAAGTATTTAATATTGTAAAGGAAATAAAAAAAGGCTGGAGGTGTGTTCCTTAGAAAAGGGAAGAGGCAAATTACTTAGAAGTAAAAGAATTTGTAGGAACAGTACATGCAGAAAAATGTTAAGATGGAAGAGTGACATTTTAAGGGAATGGGGGAACTATTCGATTTATGTAATACTAGAGTGATGGAAATTGCTAAAAGAAAACTTGTATGGCATGACAGAATTAATGGAAATATAATGGTTTGTTGTCTTTTTCTATTACTGTGTGTGTGTGTGTGTGCCTATGTCACAG